>NC_139345.1:113739336-113983388 GCF_055883805.1 Amblyomma maculatum | reverse complement strand
AATATGCGCTTGTTGTTTGGGGCGTTTAAGGGGCCGTGTGTATATAGTGGTATTAATAATACAGTGGTCACTGCCCAGGGTGTCTTGCGTATTAAGCCAGTCGGCGTGCTGAATGTTGCGGGTAAGAGTCAAATCAGGGCATGTATCTCTGGTTACTGAGTTGCCCATGCGAGTGGGATTGGCCGGATCGGTGTGGATGGTAAGACCGAGGGTCGAAATTAGTTCCGCCAATTTTCTTCCTCGGGGTTCCTCTCTAAGGTAGCCAGCCCCATAGCCGACAGGGAGCATTGAAATCTCCTACAATGAGTAGGGAGTCGCGTCCAGCCACGCGCATTGCTTCTGTAAAGAGTTTGGAAAAAGTTACATCTTTAAGTTTGGGGGGAAAGTATATATTTAGCACATGAATCGGGGGCAGTAGTGAAAACGCGAATGAACCATTGTATTTTTCAGCCAGGTGGGCAATAGACTCTTAAATCTGCATGTAACATCGATAGATTTAGACACATCTGTACGTACTTTATCAATGCGAGGTGGCCAGTATAACTGCTCATGAAATATGACGCCAAGAAATTTATGTGTTATGACACGTTCGATAGCTTCGCCGCGAAAGTGAATCCCTGCTTCTTGTCTGATGTACTTGTTACGGGCTCGGAAAACAATGCACTTGGTTTTCTTTATATTTAATTATAGTTAATTCGCATGCAGCCATGCAGCATCCAGATCTTTTCCCGGGAAAAATACATTGATGCCACCAGCATACAATATTTTTTCTGGTGTAGATGTCCCGTTTACTATATCGTTTATATAAAGCGAAAATAACAGTGGCCCAAGAATAGATCTTTGCTGCACTCCGTAATGCATTTGACCTGTATTTGATTTCGCATGGCAGATAACTGTGTACTGGTGCCGATTTGACAGGTAACTTCTTATTAGTGTGAGAGTGACTCCTCTAATACCGTATTTGGATAATTTGCGATATAATATTGGTTGCTTAATGGAATCGAAAGTTTTTTTTAAAGTCTAAAAATATTCCTATTGTGTACAGTTTTTGTTCAAAACCTTCTTGTATCGTATCCTTGATTTTTGTTGGTGCCATTTCTGTAGATGTCTTCTTCTGAAAGTCATATTGCTGCTCAGCTATGATACTGTTTTCCTGGCAGAAGTCTAGTAACCTAATGTTTATAACTTGTTCAATTATATTCGAGAGAATTGGCAGCATCGAAATTGGCCTATAGTTGTTTAAGTCATTTCTATCACCTCCCTTGTTTATGACGGATACTTTTGCAATTTTTAATTTATCTGGAAACATTCCAGTATTCGAGATTAGGTTGAAAATGTGTGTAAGTGCCTGGCTAAGCAAATTGCTGACGAATTTAGAGGTATAGCTTTTATGTCATCAGCCCCGCAGGCACTGCTATTGTTTAGGTTTAGTATTATAGTATTGATTTCAAACTCTGTTGTTGGAAACAAGAACATTGATCTATTGTTGATGGATGCGACGAGTGCTGAGCAATCGCAGTGGTTTGTCTGTGGTGAACCTGAAACCCCTGATTCGAGAAAATGCCGGTTAAGTACGTCAGCAAGGAACGCTTCTGTGTAATACAAACCATTCATTAAAAGCCCCGGAAATACCATCCCTTTTGTTTTTGGACACTAAATCATTTACAGTGTTTCATACTTGTTTAGGATTATTCCAGATGTCAGAAAACGTACGTTCATAATAAATGGATCAAGCCTTTTTAATATCATAGCTCAATTTGTTACGGATTTTCTTAAATTCAATCAAACAGTCTATGTTTCTTTGCTCTGATGAAAGAGGCAAACATTCTGTCACGTTTTTTTTTTAATTATCCCCAGAGGTCAGCATTTATTCATGGCTTTCTGGCTTTATTATTTCTTTTGAGTTCAACTATAAGTAATGCTTTATTGTAGAGATTTGTAATAGTTTGTATGAAAAGATCATATGCTACAACAGGGTCGGAAAGTTGAAGACATCTATCCAAGTTGCTTCTGCTAATAGCCATTGAAAAATTGCAATTGTCATCATTAATAATTCGGTATCTAACGGGTGCACATGTAGAAGGACTACCATAGTGTGTTGTATGGTCTAAAGAACATGAACATCGGTAAATGGTCGCTAATATCAGCTGTTAATAAGCATGCTCGCAGATATTCTTTTTCGCTTGTGAAGATCAGTCTAATAAAGTATGGGACAATGTTTGTTGCTCTAGTCGGCACCTCTATCACATTTTCACAAGAAAAAAAAATCAAGCATTTTACCTATTAGGGTCAGAAGAAAAATAATCGATATTAAAATTCTCGCAGATAACAACAGGCGTCTTGAAATTCATGGAATATTCTAAAATATTTCCCAGAAATCCTTAAAAAGCTTCCTTAGACCAAGGAGGAGGTGTGTAAATAACTGCTAATATGGTACCAACACAACTGACCATCAGGCATTCATAGTGCTGCTTTATCACGCAAAACTCTTTTAAGGTGACGAAACTCAAGCAGTTCTTTACATAAATTGCCACACCTCCCCTTTTCTTATCACACCTTGAAATTGATACACATCTGTATCCTGGAAACTGCACAACATCACAGTCGTTGGTGAGCAAGGTCTCAGTGAAAACTAAAAATTCAATTTCATGGTCCAAGGCATTTAAAAGAATTTTCACAGAATCTAGCTTATTTCTAAGACTTTGTGCGTTTAGATGGAACAAAGAAACCTGTTTGTTATCTTGTAGGGACATAGTACGCTTAAAATTACCAGCATCGTGATAAGGATCTGTGTTCTGATCTGTCATTTTGAGCATGCTTATTACAGTAGAGTCGAAGCGCTCGGGCCCACTACTCAGCGCACCTTGTTCAAGTCATATTTCGTTCTAAGTCTGATAACCCGGCTGCGGGGGCCACGACGGACAAACATCTTTTTATTTTTTAGCCAGGCAAACTCGTATTATTTTTCTTTCGCAGTTTTCTTCATCTCCCATTCGGGGAACTAATACAATACTTCATATTAGAAAGAAAACGATACACAGAACCACGCAAAGCCCTCAGCAGACAGGAGGCAGAGGAACATACAGGCTAGGACATTCCCTTACTTAGCAAAGTACCACAAAATCTGGCCCGAAAAAAAAAATAAAAAATAACACATGCACTGCATGCGGTAAAGTCTCGGACATCCTTCACGTGATATGGAACTGCAAAGAGCAATTAGAGAAATATAAAGCTCGGGCACTCGGCCAAGCGGAGTGGGAGGCAGAGCTGGCCCACACGGGTCTCTCTGAGCTGCGCAGTCTGCTCACCAGGGCCCGGGAGGCAGCCCAAGCCAATGGTATCCTGGACTGAGGAAACCACCCACACGATTCCGGTAACCAATTAAAGTTTACTCTCTCTCTCTCTCTCTCCAAAGGAGCTCTTTGTTTAGCGCCATCAGATTTTAATTGAAGTATATTTTAGATTTCGATTTCTTTATGACCTTTGTGTCTCTGGTTGAAAGCTTTATGAAGCGTACAAGAACAGGAGCAACCCTACTAGAACTTTCCCCGATTTCACCATCACTGCCTGTACTGTCGATAGCATTCTCCTTGACGAACCGAGCGTGTAATCGGCGGAAGCTCGAGGTCAGTGGCCAAAATATTAAGTTTCTCAAACAGGTTCTCACTGACATGATGAAGTAGCCCAAGTATCTCTAAATTTTGGCGCCAACTGTATTGCTCCAATTCGTTTAGTTGCTGTTTCAGTTCCTCGGTTTTCTCTTCTTTGGCCTGAGCCTCAAGTTTTTCCACTCACTTACCAAGGGCAGATATGTCTGCATCTTGTTGTTGGATTTTTGAAAGAACCTCGTCGTATTTTGTTGACATTTTTAGCATGGACTGCTCAATGTCATCGACAGTGGTCTTTATTTCCTCCAGTGTGCCCATTTTTGATTTGATGGTTAGCACCTCTCCAAGCATGCGACGGATCTCAGCAATTTCAGCTGCAAGGTTTATTTCCAGTTCCTCGCTTGTTTTCTTTCCGCTCTGGTTGCCTCGCGCTTTAGCTGTTCTACGTGTTTGGCATTTCCATGCTTTTTTTTTTGCAGTTTCTGCTTTTTTCTTGTATGTGTTTTCATTTACCCCTGAACATGTTAAAATATTATACTGATAGTCACATTCTGAGCACGTTAGAAACACTTCATCGTCTGAAAAATCTTCGTTATATACAAGACGAGTCTCAGCGATTATTTTGATAAGTCAGTTCTTCGCGACAGACCGAACAACAGGAGAGCACTCAGCAGCAGTAATTGAATTACTCAACAAGAGTAACTGTATAATGTAACTTCAATACTTTTTCTGAGCAGTAATTAGTCTTGTAATTTAATGAGTAATATTCCAAATGATAATTAACAATGAAAAGACACTATTCATGCGAATAGCTCAGATAAAAGTCCCCTTTTGTTCTGGTACCGCACTAACAACATTACTCTTTCAGAAGTAATGCTTTACAAATACCTCGGTCTCTGGATTAATAACTGATCATGGACAAAACACATCGACACTGTGCCAGCTAACGCCTTCCTTAAGCAGTTTTTTTTTTCTTAGACGATCTTTAAAATCAGCTACGACAACCGTACTATCTCTCGCATAAAACACCCCAATCCGCCCAAACCTTGAATATGCCGTCATAATTTGGGACCCTTTCATCGTATCGAATATCGACAGATTGGAACGCATCCAACGGAACGCAGCAAGATTTCTCGTAAAAAAATACGGTCATGGTTCAATTACTCAATTGCTTCAACACATGTCAATAAGTGAGAGGTATCGCATTTGCAGGTTGAAGTTTTTCTTTCAATTAATAACAAGACATTACAGTATTGGCACATCTGGTATTTTCACTTTCTCGACACGTTACAAAACAAGACGACACAAAAATACAATAACACCACTAACCTCAAGAGTTATTTCCTTTAAGTACTCTTGCTTCCGACGAACTATAGTTGACTGCAATAACCTCACTAATGACGCAGTCACGCATAAATCATTAAGATCACTTGAAGAGCACCTCATCTAATTCACCAATATTTTTCTGCCTTTCTGTATGTCCAATTGTATGTATGTACCCACAATGCTAAGGTTTTGAGCAAAGACCGAAGCATGCACAAACAAACAGACAAACAAACAAACAAACAAACAAATAAATAAATAAATAAATTAATAATTATTAAAGTTACATTCCTGCTATTTTCACCAAAGTAATTAGTAATGGCACCTAATTCCTTTTTAAAATTAATTTTGTCATGTATTGCCTACACGATACAAAAGCTAATCTGTCTGGTGCAGAGACACGGCTGCACTATACCAACCAACATGAGGACGTAGGGTGTTAGCAGGAGAAGCTTGGCATTCGATTGAGCGGAATCCGAGTGGCTTGCCCGGCCAAAACAAGGGCTAGCCCCATACTGCCTAAAATAGATAACCCCAGTCCTGAGCAGTGAGAGGACCTCCTAGCCGACTCGGATGCGTATCATCAGTTAATGCTGGCGCAGCGAGCCAGGCCCAAAGCTGAGGCGAACCGACTCCTGGATCAAGGGTTTCCGACCAATGCTCCCTCACCAGCTCTTTCCTAACTACCCTTTGGCTAGACCCAAATTTTATGTCAATCAATCAATCAATCAATCAATCAATCAATCAATCAATCAATCAATCAATCAATCAATCAATCAATCAATCAATCAATCAATCAATCAATCAATCAATCAATCAATCAATCAATCAATCAATCATTTAATCAATCGATTAAATAATTAATCAATCATCCAATCACAGTTACTTTTCACAACCCAAAAGAGATCATCACAGATAAGGGTGCGCAAATGTTCAGAATTCTGAATGCGAATCAAATGTATCTAATTCGAAAAGCTTATATTCAGAATTTTTCGAGAATTAGAAATTTACTGAATGCAGTCCTTTTTATTTTGTTGTTATTTTTTCCATACCCTACACTCTTTCAGTACATTATGCCCTTCACCGCAATGCTTGACCACATGTATTATGCGGTGAAGCATCTTGATAACGTGACGGGACCATTTTATGAAGATGGACCACCGCTACCGCATCCCACACTGCGGATATCGGAGAGACAACTTCCCGACAGTGTGCACAAAGCGATGCATTTCACGAAACCGAAAGCAACGTCGTTTTCTTTTGGGTTCTATCTCAAATTTCGCTTTTTTGCGATTCGGATTCAAGTTTATTTTCAGACACCATGTAATTATATGAAATAAAAAAGATTAACAATGGTTGCGATTTACTTATTCTCCGTTCTGTCCCATATTTGCATTCGATCTGCATTAAAAAATATCGATATTTCTGCACACCTAATCACAATTGTAATAGTATATATATATATATATATTTCGTATGTTTCTGCATTTTTTTTTTAATTTTTCCAAAAAGCTATCTCAGTAAAAACTGGTTATGATTAAAAGTTCTCTATCAAACGTTTTTCGTCCAAGAGACGGACCTGTGAAATTTTTTCTCAGAGTGTAAAGCTAATACCAGATCAAAGGTTGAAAGGAACCATTTTCGGAGAGCACAAGAAAAAAAAAATCTAGCTAGGAAAGCCTTTGAGCTGTAAGATTCAAAATTTAACAGTCAGTTAGGAAATGATTTAAATATTCTTCTGTTTGAGTAATATTTGCTAGTCTTGTGTTGTAAATCCAAATATTTATTCCTGTTACCTGTATAACCTTTTTTGTGGGTTTGAGGATTTTCCCATTATTGACAGTATTTACCACGAAATAAAATATTTAAAAACGTTCATTGTATTGCTATTAATTTATTGCATTTTATGAATTTTTACGTGTCATATATTTCACACTGAAATTGTCTGCCTGTGATTTATCAATAACAGTCATTGCTGTCGTGATAACGGAAGAGTTAATATGTATCATCACTAATAACCGTACCGTATATAAAATGCTGCGTATTGTGTCATTTTATACTTAATAGCTAGCAAGTGGCACCTAAATTTTCCGTTAATAAAAGGTCCTCCGTGGTGTGGTTTATCTCCAGAGGCTGGGATGGTTGGAGTAGGAGCCTACGGGGAAATAGTGCTCTGGAACGGGACTAAAAAGATTGCACTTTAAAAGGCCGGACGTGAAAGAAAGCACTTTGTAGCGTTTCTTGTGTTCCATGTCAACGTTGCGCCGAATGAGTATGGCCCACAGCTCATGCCACCCGTTTCATGATCGAGAGCTGCCTGCTCCCTTGGCGATGAACAAAGGCGTCTTTGTACCCTTTACACAGGGCATTATTTACAGCAAACTCGGTACGGGGGCCGATGACTACAAGCTAGACACCACTGTAGTCACACAGCGACGGCCGTGGAGACTACGACGCGTTTCCTCCTTGCGAGCGGCACTACACTCGACGAACGCTCGTGAAGGTCTCGGTCTCCAGAGTCAGTGTGATAGCTTATTAGCTTGGAAAGTCGTTGACACTCGAATTGCCCAATCTGGAGGCAGCACATGACGGTGGTCCTAGAAGTCCAATCAGCGAGCGCGCTGATTGCTCGCTTCAAATCTGCCTCGGCGTGAAGGCGACTCGCCGCTAGGGGACTGGTTGGTTGGTTGGTTGGTTGGTTGGCTGGCTGGCTGGCTGGCTCTGGCTGGCCTGGCTGGCCTGGCTGGCTGGCTGGCTGGCTGGCTGGCTGGTTGGTTGGTTGGTTGGTTGGTTGGTTGGTTGGTTGGTTGGTTGGTTGGTTGGTTGGTTGGTTGGTTGGTTGGTTGGTTGGTTGGTTGGTTGGTTGGTTGGTTGGTTGGTTGGTTGGTTGGTTGGTTGGTTGGTTGGTTGGTTGGTTGGTTTGTTTGTTTGTTTGTTTGTTTGTTTGTTGGTTGGTTGGTTGGTTGGTTGGTTGGTTGGCTGGTTGGTTGGTTGGTTGGTTGGTTGGTTGGTTGGTTGGTTGGTTGGTTGGTTGGTTGGTTGGTTGGTTGGTTGGTTGGTTGGTTGGTTGGTTGGTTGGTTGGTTGGTTGGTTGGTTGGTTGGTTGGTTGGTTGGTTGGTTGGTTGGTTGGTTGGTTGGTTGGTTGGTTGGTTGGTTGGTTGGTTGGTTGGTTGGTTGGTTGGTTGGTTGGTTGGTTGGTTGGTTGGTTGGTTGGTTGGTTGGTTGGTTGGTTGGTTGGTTGGTTGGTTGGTTGGTTGGTTGGTTGGTTGGTTGGTTGGTTGGTTGGTTGGTTGGTTGGTTGGTTGGTTGGTTGGTTGGTTGGTTGGTTGGTTGGTTGGTTGGTTGGTTGGTTGGTTGGTTGGGTGGGTGGGTGGGTGGGTGGGTGGGTGGGTGGGATTTAACGTCCCAAAGCGACTCAGGCTATGAGAGACACCGTAGTGGAGGACTCCGGAAATTTCGACCACCTGGGTTCTTTGACGTGCACTGACATCGCACAGCACACGGACGTCTCTTCGTTTCGCCTCCATCGAAACGCAGCCGCCGAGGCCGGGATTCGATCTGGCGCCCTGTTGTCTGGAATTTTGCGGGCGTATTTCAACAACTCCTTCGCCGATGCTTCCTGGCAATGTGCCGCTATCTTGCGGAGAAGCATCAAGAGTTGCAATGGGGGTGTTAGCAGGGGAAGCTTGATGTTCGGTTGAGCGGAATCCTGGCGGCTTGCCCGGGCCCAACAACGTGTACTTTTTTGCCAGTATGTCATGGATGAAATTTTCCATTTTGGCGTATTGCTTCATATATATATGCTCCATGCTCACTCTGTCAGCTCGTGCCATTGAAAATTCACCTTCGCATAGGCAATCGTTTAAAGTCAGTCTACAAAACTCTTCAGTTGCTCTTCAAGTTGCGTAGAAAGGGACTGCTGCACGCCAACATATCTGCAGAGCTACCCAGAATCCATCCACCCCATCTGCTACCCGAAGCTGGCTTTACTGCTTAACGCAAGTGCTGCGCGGTGAAGACAACAGACGATGACGATTTTTTTTTCCCCCACCTTATTGAACAAGTGAGATCGCGACAGCTGTGTAGGATCCCCCGCTTCAAAAATAAATTTAAAAAAAAAGAAAAAGAAAAAAAAAGACACCAACGTTTACAGAGTGCTCATTTTCCAGCCCAGAGCTCTTTGGTCACAACACCCGCTCAAAAACCTGTTCATTTCACGTGGGCACATCGTGGAGGTTAGCAGACTGTTCGCCGTTTATGAGCCCGGTTGTAAGCTGTGGGTACCACTGGACCATAAAACTTTTGCTTTTTCATCGTGTTTGTCATTTGAGCTGCGCTGAGCCACGGCCGCTCGATGGAAGCGCACTAGGTGCGGCCTGCTACATCGCCCGAAACCGGCGGGAGGCGCCTACTTCCAGTCGCCACCGCCGCGGCGCCACCGTTCGGGGACAGCCGCGCGCGGAGGGCTGCGCCTGGCTGCGCTTTGAGGGAGGCGTCGTCGTGGTAGAAGCGCTTTATTTTAAGAATATAAGAGCTCCGCTTCACACAATTTGGCAACAAGAATCAGTATATACTGTCATGTCTAGTGTGACCATGTCAGCACTTAGCGCTTGCTCGGCGTACTGGAGTGTACCCCGAAAAACTTATAGTCACGGTGGTTGAAGGCCACTCGAATGGAGAGCTCGCATTACCGTGATGTTGCATCGGATCCAGTTGTTCGTCACATTAAAATGTGACCCGGCTGTGAACAATTCGAAGCTGTTCAGATGCCATGGTAGCCTAATGCATAACCACTTAACTGTGTCGCGAATTCCGTGTGTCATTTTCATACCATTTACTCATTCCTGCATACAGCTTTTATACACAAATTGATGTCAACCTGTTCTAAGCTGCCAGCGCTTTTCAATAAAAAAATGTCCTACTATGAGCAACCTCTGTGAAAATGCGACATGTAACCAACCTTTCTATCTCATTGTGACACATTTTACGGTGGAAATATGAAGATGTTTATTAGGTTAAATCTAGATGATAACCTGGGATCTTCGACTCAGTTGGAGACCTTAAACTTTGCACGCCAGAACGCTATCCGTCATGGCTTCCCGCATTTTGCATGACCGGACAAAGTAAGCGCGCTTGATAAAGCCGGTCTGCCTCAAGGTGCTACGTATATGCGCCGAAAGTTTTTAATATTATTTTTATTGGCTGCTCGCAAACCCATACAATTTTGCTGGTTCGTAATTTTCAATGGAAGAACGCGCATCATAGTGTTGCTGTTCTGAAACTATTAGCTGTGATCACAAGAATGTTCACGCGTCAGAGCGCAACTGCAGCCGAGATTCAGCGAGCAGCCAAGTACGCTTATTTAATCGCCACGCAAAAAAAAAAAAAGGAAGAAAATTAGCAATCACAGACGGAAAACCTTTCTTGAGAGAGGTAATTATGCCATAGCCATACACATCGCTCCACTGTTGAGTTGACATTTCCAGCCCAGCTCGCTATCAGTGGGAGCAGCAACTTAAAAATATCTTGCATAGCGCCTTAGCATGGGCACGATCATTGTTTTTATAGATTAGCTGCAGGTACTGTGTACAGTGAGAAAACAATGATGAAACCAAAAGTTTACACAGCTTGCTACTTCACCGGACCTCTTCAGACTTCATCATCCTGTTAATGAAGGTGCGCGTAAGCTGACAAAGCTTGATTACTTCCTCTGCGGGGTATATCAAGCCTCTATTGTCATTGGTTTTCATTAACCTGTAACTGGTCCAGTTGACTATATTTCCTGCAACAGGCTCTTGCTCGACTGACATGTCGCCTCAAAACCATTACCAAATATCGCATAAATTAAGCAACAATCCGGTAGTGATAAACAAAACTTGAGGTTCTTAAGTCTCCTTGAGGAGCCTCGTTAGAGTGCCCGCACTTTGCTACCTGCTTATTCACCGTATCCCGTAATTGCTGCCTCTGTCTCATATCATTAGAATGCAGCCTTAAGCCACCGCATTATATGAAATAGCACCCTACACATAGCTATATAAAGCTCCTCTTTACCGCAGCCGTACGAACGTGCCCTATAGGAGTATAGTGTGCCTGACTTGGGATCTAAGGGTCCCGTTTTCAGTAATTCCCATTTCACCCTTACATCTTATTGAGTCTCTCTGGTTTGGCAGCTCCTGCCACATTGAACATGTCATGTGTTCTCATTGCGCCAAAGGTGTCTGGCCATATCACCAACTAAAGTGCCTCTTACCAGAAAGGTTTTTTTCCGACTTTCCGCCGTCAGACCGGGCGCCGGATTTTCTGTGGGACATGGGTTTTCATTTTATCGCATCGGCTCAAACAGTCTCAACAGTGTAAACAAATGTTGTATGCACAAGCTCCTTTACTTGCAAGGCCACTCAGACTAGCGTGGCAAAATTTAGAACAAATTGCATGCTTATATATATATATATATATATATATATATATATATATATATATATATATATATATATATATATATATATATATATATATATATATAAAAAAACCTTCGTAGCTTTTTCTGATATGTCCTCGCAACATAACCTGCGAGAAAAGCTTCTGGTTCTACCTCATCGTGTTCATCTGCTTCACAACACATAGTTAAAAATCCCAGTTCGCTGACCAGCTTCCTGGTAACTAAATAGGTTAAACAACGGGACGGGAACACAGGAAAAGAAGACGACACAACTAGCGCGGTTATGCCGTCTTCTTTCTTCTCCTGTGTTCCCGTCGCGTTGTTTGCACGGTTAACCTATAATTAATCACCAACAGGTCCAATCTGCTGTCCCTTGTAGCAAATTCAATGGCAGCTGATAGGGCCTAATGCTTCAGCATCTGGACTTTTTAACCGCAGCGCCGCTTTCACTTCAGAGGAAGCGAGTGCATTTCCACTCCTCGCTGCTGTCTTTGCCTGAAGCGAGCTCAGCAGATATAATTACAGGGTCTCTTAGATGTCTCTTAAGCGCAGGACGGCGAAAGCCTACCCTTCTCCTAACATTTGCCTCTCGTCGTTTGCCACAGTTCGTCATTTCAAGTCGTCGTCTGATATATTGGTCGTTTCTCAGTCATGATGAGTCTGGCTGCGTAGTCATTGTAGCCCTTATCACTCATAACTAAGCAGGTTACTCATTTAGAATCAGCAGTGGTCATTACATAACGTGGTTTCACATATTGGTCATTTAGTAGTCATTAACAGTAATGATGAGTCATGCCTAGCTATTATAGTCATTACCACAGATCGCTAAGCACTTTTATTCATTTCTAATCAATTGCGGTCGTTACATGTCGTAGTTTGATATACTGGTCATTACAAATCATTTTAGTCATTATTAACCATTATTAGTTATTAGCATTAGTCATTATCTCTATCAATGTCTATAACTTTATTGATTACCTATCATCATCAATCATTTTCATTCCTAATCTCTTGCACGTCCGCTTTTGCGACTGGCACACCAATGCACAGATGCGACGCACAGATAACAGGCACAGCTTCTGCGCATAGATTTTCGTTCCATGGACCTAGAACGGCTTTCGCCTTAAAAAACAAACGCATCCAGTCTCAACGTTAACGTGCTTGCACACGCGCGCACAAAAAAGTTTGCGTTTATCACGCTGACGCGAGGCGAACGCGCTCAGAAAGGAAGCAAACCGCGCGCTCAGAGCCGGCGACCCCGGCGGCGACGTGTCCCCGAACAGTGGCGCCCTCAGCAGAAATAGCGGGCGCAACTGTAAACTCCCCAAGGACGCGCTTGGCCATTGACGGCGGCGCGACGCAGCAGGCCGCACCCAGTGCGTTTCCATCGAGCGGCCGTGGCTGAGCAGATCTGGAGACGGCAGTTTCGTCGCGCCGAGCTCGTTGACCAGGTGTGGTGTTGCCCGGTGTTATGACGCAGTGTGCTGTAGTACATGTGGCCTTATACATTCGCTCCTGGGACAGTTAACACACACATAAATATGCACATAAAAATTCCTGCAATGCCCTTCAATTTATTCTGCGTCATTATCAAGGCCCGTGAAAGACTGATTGACGTATACTTTTCTTCTTCTTCAAGTTGAAGTATAGATTCATAAACATAGTGATGCAGACTGGTTAAATTCTCAGCGATATTAAATTGAGATTTAGTGGTGTTGTTGACAAGGCACCTGCTGTTTAAAGCACCTAAAGGAACAATTAGATTTCAAACCGAGAAGGCGACGACGTTCAACAAAGCACGGGTGAGTAATTCGTGAAGTGACGCGGAATACATTGACACGGTCAGATTTGTTGGCCTGTCGATGAGCATAGGTGAAGAGAGGGAGAGAGAAGGGGGGGGGGGGGAGTTTAAGACAAGAGATAGTATTTGTGAGCATATACTTGTTTAGGGTTTATGGTAAACCAACCATATGTAAGCCTTATGGAAGACTGGTTCTGGACAAAGATAACTTATTTGCAGGATCGAGACGTCCAAGTTTTGCCAGAACTAACTCCGCACCAAAGTGCATCCGAAGGTGCTAACCACAGGATGCTAATATCGCTGCTAAACGCAGCGTGAATGTTCCTCGCGATGAGCTGGGTACCGCTGGGCCGATGAGCCACCATCGTTCAGTCCTAGGCTACTAAAACGTTTTGCCCATCGCCCGGCAGTGGTCCACAAGACAAGCCAATAATGGAAAAACAGTTCAGCGAAATGTTGGTGTTAGTAAAAAAAGAAACAAAAACAAATGGTACGAAAAAAAAAATGAAAAAATAATGCCCCCCGACCGATACCGCAATTTATAACGGTGTTAAGCCGATAAAGAGATACGTGATGGATTGCTCCAAATTAAAATTGTTTTGTAAGAACAAGCTCAATATTATGCTGCGGAAGTCAAGCAGATCATACAAATGGTGAGCCTTGTTCTTAAATTGAAATATCGAATGTCGAAAATGCGCATTTGAGAGGTCGTTGAGACGGCTTTGTCGAATTGCGTATTTTGTATAACGACGTCGTTGCATGTGATACGTTAAAATCGCCATGACCGTTCAAATTTGGTTTCCGCATCATCATACACGCAAACAGCGTCTGTATTTGATGCATAAGGAATAGGATAGAGACTATTTTCTTGGTGCGAAAAATATTAATGCAATATTTATTAATAATATTAGAATTTTAAAGAAGACGCTTGCAAACAGTTAATCATAACCCCTTATAAATGTACCCAAACCGAAAGGGCTAGCGTCGCCAATGCACGCGCTTTTTTTTTTTTCTTTTCCGCTGCTCGTAGAAAATGAGCCTTGAAAAATGATGTCATAGAGGATGTGGAGATGAACCACAGACGCACTCGTCGTCGGGTCTCCACAAATATATTTTGGCAGGACCCGCTGTGCCAGGCGGGAACGGGACAGGGAACCGCCGGCATTCAGTCCTGTTGCCAAGGAGAATTCTTCTTCTTCTTCTCCCTGCTTGGCTGTCGTCTTCTTTATCGCCGAGACGACGATGGCATGCCACAGGGTCCCCCCCCCCCCCCCCCCCTCTAGCGATGAAGCCATGATCAAAGGGGAATGGTGAAAAGCGGACACTGGTAGTGTGAATCGTACGCGGCGAGAAGTGGCACGATCGGGATGGGTTGCAGTGGCACAGTTTGCGGTGACATCTGAGTCAAGGTGGACGGGTTTAAGGCGATCAATGGAGATTGTGTCATCCCAGCCGTTGATACGCAGTAGAAAGTACTTAGGAGCACGCCGGAGCACCTGGTGCGGACCATCGTATGGCGGCCGTAAGGGTGGACGTACAGCGCCGTGGCGAAGACGTGTGTGCACTGCTACAGGTCGGGGGGAACGTGGATACGACGGGAATACTGGCGCTGGTGTGGTGGAATGACATTGCCCATAGCGCTACGTAGTCGGCAGGCGTATTCTGTGACGTCAGGAGGCGTGGGTAGCGAGGGCTCGAAGAACTCGCTAGGGACACGGAGTGTGGTGACAAGCCTTAACTCTGCTGTACAGGTGGAAGAGTCACTGCGAAGTGCGGTTGCGGAGACCAAGCAGGACGAATGGTAGGCGCTCAATCCATGGTGCAGGGAAAGCGGGCGCCATAAGTGAAGCTTTCAACTTCCGGTGAAAACGTTCAATGATACCATTCGAAATAGGGTGGTAAGAGGTCGTCTTAATGTGGTTGACGCCGAGGAGCCCAGATAAGTTAGCAAATAATGCTGAGTCAAACTGACGACCACGATCAGTCCTAATGGTGGAAGGAAAGCCGTGGCGGTTTATCTAGAGTGTGATGAGCGCTCTTGCGATCAACTTCACCGTTATGTCCAGAAGGAGCATCGCTTCAGGCCACCTCATGAACCTGTCATTGCAGGTTAACAGGTAGCGGTGGTTCCCACAGGGAGGAAGAGGACCAACAATGCCGACGTGCAAATGGCTGAAGCGGGCGTCCGGGGACGGGAAGGATCCAAGAGGAGTCGCAGTGCGTCGGTGCACCTTATACTTTGCGGGCAGCTGAGGCACGTGCGCGAACTGCGGCGAACGTTGATGTTGATGCGAGGCCAGACATAATGAACCGTGACGAGGCGCTGAGTTGTGTGTATGCCAGGATAGGCCAAAGAATGGAGGGCATCAAAGACGGCTCGGTGGTATGAAGGAAGCACGTAGGGGCGAGGGCGACCGGTCGACGTATCACAGACGAGAGGAACGGCGCAGTCTGGGGTCAAGAGACGTCCTCCAATACCAGAGAGGTGTCGTGCGTGCGAAGCCGTTGCAGCTCGGCATCGGCTCGTTGAGTAACAGCCATAGCCGTGAAGTCGATGATTGGCCGTCCATATTGCTCGTCGCATTGACTTCAGCGCGAGAAAGAGCATCGGCAACTGTGTTCGACGTGCCGCTGACGTGACGAATGTCTCAGGTAAACTCGGAAATATAGGCGAGCTGCCTGATTTCCCGAGGAGCGTAGGAGGAACTGCTGAATCCCAGCACAGACGTCAGAGGTTTGTGGTGTGGTCGGTCAAGATATGAAAAGTACGTCCTTCGAGAAAATGACGGAAGTGCTTCACGGCTGAATATAATGCAAGCAGCTCTCGGCCGAAGGTGCTGTAGCGGTGCTCAGGGTGCGCAAGCTTCTTGAAAAAGAAGGCGATTGGCTGCCAAACGCCAGCCACGAACTGTTGCAAGACCGCGCCGAGAGCAGTGTACCATGACGGATGTGGGCGCATCACATTTGGGATGACCGAGGAGCGTAGCCACAGACGTTAAGTCCTGCTGCCACGAAGAATGAACTGCGCGTGCTTGGCAGGCGTGCTGAGGCTGTCGTCTTTTTCGCCGAGACGACGATGGCCTGCCACAAGGACAAGGTGAGACTTAATCCAGAAGGCTGAGCCCTGCTTTCTTGGTTCAGAAGCCGACATGCTGACGGCGAAATAGGATGGGTGGTGGCGATTCCGTACAATTCGTCGAGAGTGACAGGTTTGGCTTGCATGCACAGCAATAGGTCAACTCTTCCATGCTTAAACCCGTGGACCGCTTGGTTTCGTCCGGGTAACTTGAAGCTTAGACAAGGACAAACTGGGAGAGCCTATCTAGTGACAAGACTTCCAACTTGACCATTTGACCTTGACTAATGACCTTGATCTTTGACCTTTGATCTTTAAAAATGATTAACTCTCATTAACCTCAGAGATCATGTGATAGGCTCGATATGACGTTAGATAAGTGCTATTGGCAAAGCCAAGCAAAATGTGCTGTCGCTCTTCAAAACGTTGTTGCATGACATTTAACCATAGATAATCGTTTCGCAAAGCACAGGCGCACGCTAGACCTAAAACTATCGCATAGAAGCATTCTTGCGTGAAGAATGAGTATGACAGACGGAAGGCTAAAAATACAACTCCTGTATTCTTTGGTATACGTTTCACATCATTTGCGACGGCTTAATGACTGTTCTCTTGTTGCCTTAAATTGTCAGCAGCATGACTGCAGTCACCTAAAAGTCCTACGCTATAGGACGTTTTTCGTGCACGTGCAAATGTTTTGATCATGCTCGCAATCTGCTAAATGAAGTTGTCTTGCACTTCCGTTTTAAGAGAGAAAGCTCTACTCAGTGCAAAATCTCATCTGTGTCCCGCATAGCAACGCTTCGCTTAGCAGCGCATATACATATCAAAACTACGCAACGCTGCGACGCTTCCATCGCCTTAGCGCAGCGAGGAAGACGAGGACGTAGATATGAGGTGGACGATCCCGCGGCGGAGCTGGGAGAACGGACTGCAAGGCTTGACGATGGCTGTAATCAAAAGGGCGCTAAACGCGCCGTTCAATAGCAACTTGGTACCGCTTTTGCTCGACCATTGGTTTAACCATGTACGCTTGAACACGCCGCGGAAATCGAACTCGCGAAACCTCGTGGACTGCGTATTCGAGTGGCCAATGCCTTTGTAACAAGCAGAATCCTATACTCGATCCCCTATCTCCACCTCAAGAAACACGACGAGGGCACCATCTAGGTGATCACGCGCAAAATAGCGAATAAGGCCCTCGACCTCCCTATAACCACGTCGAACCTGAGACTCCAAGGTCTGGGTATGACGAACTCGTTCGAGGAGCTGTGAGAAGCCCACCTCACGAGTCACTACACGCGACTATCGCAGACACCGTCGGGGCGTCGCCTATTAACCCGTCTACACATACAACACACGACTGTAACTGAGGAAAGAGTAAGGCTTCCCCAGGAGTGGCGATACGCCCTGCACGTAAAACCACTCCCCACTAATATGTCCAAGGACGACCACGAGGGTAGGCGCATGGCCAGATCAGAGGTCTTAGCTCACCACTACGAAGGGAAACCAGGGGTGTACTATGTGGACGCGTCCGGGTTGCGCCGTCATCAAAATTTTTGTCGAAGCTAGCAATTTTTCGGAGAAACGCTCCGTGCGGCCTTCGAAAGGGACAAAAATGATGTGTGATAACTGCACTTTTTTTTTTTTTTTTGCGCGCGGAAGGTCTAAGGAACAGTCTTCCATCTTTTGATATGGACGTACTCGGCGAGAAAACGTCAATGAAGTCCCTTGGGACTCTTCCCACCCAGTCGCAGAATTACGTCTCTTTAGAACGAGATGTCAAATACACGAACGCTCGAGGGAGCTGCCAGGGACAATAGATATATGCCTTCATATTACATCCTTTGTTTCGTTATAAACATTTTCCCTACATCGAGGTTTGACTTGGACTGAACAGTAAATAATGTCGTGAAGTGTCTCACTCATTGCAAATCTCGCCACCTTTGAAATGCAATTGAGCCCGTTGCGTACAGTGTCCCTCTGGTACATACTGTTTTACTAAAAGTGCGACGCACTACCAAGAAAGGCTGCAGCCATTGCTTTTTGCATAGTTTGTGCGGTTTGAAGTACTGGGTATTCGAGCAGTTTTTGCCTGATAACGCTATGGGTAGCTGAACGTTAAAGCAGCCGCAACCGAGCAGTCGCTTCTGCGCGGGTGGACCAGTGACATTTGCATACGAATATTAAAAGACAATGCTGTCTGGGTGACATAACCACCTACTATGCATGAGAATCCATCAAGATACAAGGCGGGGAATTTAATTCCCACTTCGCGCTTCGCATAGAAAGCGTGCAGCCGATCCTCCACATCGCAAAATATGTCGCCGCCAGCGGCTGCAGCTCCTTGACATCTTAGTGCATGCAGTCAACAGTGCGTATACTGCCCAGTTGCGCTCATATTTTCTTTTTTCTTTTTTTTTTCCTTTTTTTTTTTAAATGGTGGCGGCGCTTACTTCCCTGAACAAAGTCGGTGGTTTTCACACTAGCATCTACAGAAACCGAGTCCAGGACATCTTGTACCGGGCTACAGATGATCTTCCCACGTGCCGAGCCACGGCATTCACTTCGCAAACCATATAACACCATGGAAAGCCAGGAAGTCATGTGTCGGTCACAACTCACATCCTTGCGCGGATGGAGCCATATCGTTCGGATTATCCGCGTCGTCCTTGAATGGGGGCGGCCGGTCCCGCTCTATACACGCTCCTGCTTGCGTGCGACGTCAGGGGTGACGTCGATGACATCACGGGTGTTCTTTGGGCTTCCGGCGTCAGTTTGCGCCAGCCGGTGTCCGCCACGACGTCGTCGGCAACCGTAGACAGGTCGCGGCAGACAGGCGCCGGCGTTGAGTGTCGCTCGGATGCAAACAAAGGTCGCGTGCCTGGCGCCGTTGCTGAGAGCGGTCGGGTAACCCGAACGGCGCTCGAAAGAATGCACTGTGTCTATACCGAGGAGCAGCCCCTATTTATAGATGGCCGCGTGCCACAGGCCAGATTAAGTTTACACCTTTAAAAATGTATAATAGATTCGAACGTACAGCGGGTCGCTATAGAGGCGGCTGGAGCACTGTGTACAATGTGTTAAGAGGTCGGTTCTTAGGTGGTGTCGAAAGGGACAGCGTCAGAAACGGCGCTAGGGGAAATTAAACGGACAATTTGAAGACATGAAGCATGCGTCAATGTTCAGGGATAATCTTCTAGGGACTTTTGGGATTAAATGAAAATAAGAGGGAGGTGGGGCAAACATGGAGCAAAGGGGGCCAACGACTCCAACCGATCGAGCACTTCTCCCAATAAAAACCGCTTTGAGCGTCCTTTTTCTTTTTTTTTTTTTTTTTTTGTTTGGTGTGTAAAGATGGAGGGTGGAGGCTCCTCGCTTTTGTTCTTGGGGTGGCGGGCGCTGCGCATTTCCCATCGTTGCATCCATCAACGTCCATTTGTGAGCAAAAGCTTTTACACGTCCAATTCTGTTTAGCTACGTTAAATTGCCATTTTTTATTGCGATAGCAATACTACGCTAGGTTTCGTGCCGTCGCGTATCCCCGACGGACCCCACGTTTGACCTTGAACGGGAGAGGAGGAGGAGGCGGAGGAGCAGAAGAAGAAGAAGAAGAAGAAGAAGGCTGGTAACTTACGCTCTCGCGTCATACTCCTAAAGGATGAGCTTAAGTGTCCCTAATAATGTAGCACCTTACACTGATAGGGCGTGATAGGGGAATAACGTATACCAGGCAAAAGAAGCTTCCGCCGTTGCTATCGCAATTCAACTTTGGTTAACCAGAATTAAACCACAACTATTTTTTTTCCTTTTCGCTGCCGGTGGTGATCTGGTAGATGTAGACCTTGCGCAAGGCGGCGGTGGGTGGTCATTGCTGGTAAGCAATTCTGTAGTGCGGAGCTGGGTGGACGAGTGATGGATAGCGCTTTTGGAGGGTCGAAGTAGGGTTGAGTCCAGGGTGTCATAGGGTGGGTCGGCAGCCCCTAGACTAGTGTTGGGGTGCAGATGGTGAGGGGTGCATCTGGGTTGTAAAGATGGAGGGTGGAGGCTCCTCGCTTTGGTTCTAGGGGTGATGGGGAGGTGGTAATACGAGCACTGCTATTAAATAAAATTGCGAGAATTAGCGCAAAAGTTTTCTTTCACGTAGTTGTTTTCTAAAACTGCTGAATGACGAGTGAGATAGTTGACACGCGAGTGACGGACTCAGTATGTCGAATTGCTTTTTAGAGCCCCGGGAG
Source organism: Amblyomma maculatum (assembly GCF_055883805.1). Taxonomy (NCBI): domain Eukaryota; kingdom Metazoa; phylum Arthropoda; class Arachnida; order Ixodida; family Ixodidae; genus Amblyomma; species Amblyomma maculatum. The sequence goes on along the minus strand of NC_139345.1, from coordinate 113,962,902 downwards.
TGTGTCCCCAAGGCAGCATCGTGACGTCATATAAGGAAGAAGCAGGGATCATCACCTGATCATGTTCAGTCTGGGAGCAGGGCTTTTTCGTTTTAAACAGACAAAATAAATGCGATAAAATGTACATCAAATTAAACTTCCTAATATGTTATAACAAAGAACGGTCAATATTCTTGACATGCATTCTGCAGCTAACGAAGCTGAATAAAAGGAGAAAATTAACAAAGCATTGAAGCATGCGGGTGGTAAGGCGTTATCTGCGAATCAACGCAGTTGTGCACTTTGACCCATCCGATTTGTTCTGCAAAATATGCACTTAAAGATCGGAAGATCTTTTCAGACCGTCTCAGAGAAGCGCTTATTTTCAGCTTTCGCCAGTCGCTTAGAAGCAGTTAATTGGTTGAGAAGGTTTCCCCACTGCATGTAAGGACACTGACGTAGAACTCGGAACAATTGTACATATAGAGCCTCATATTCTACCTCGCCGGTTCAGTGACAGCTCCATCGCAGCTGTAAAACGCCGACCGCGTGGTTTCCCTCACTCACGCTCAATTAACCCAGCACAATAACTTAACGCTGGCATGGGGACCTGCAGGTTTTAGATGTAAACTTACCCTTCCATGTTTGTTTGACGACTGCTCCTTTCTTTTCGTTGCGCAGTGTCACTGCACTGCGATAGCAGCGCTAACTATACTGTATGCGATAGCGTCTCATTTCATTTATCACAGATTGATCAAGTTATATGATTAGAATAATTATTTGCACATATAAAGTAACTTACCGGACAATATTCACAAATATAATTGTTCCCTGCCTCAGATAAATCATCAGAGGCAGTCTTCTGCAGCTACGCAATATCACCAATTCATGGCATGTCTGTTTTCAACAAATTCCGATATGCCATGACATGAAGCTTTTTACCACTGCTCCGATGAATGAATGAATGAATGAATGAATGAATGAATGAATGAATGAATGAATGAATGAATGAATGAAAATTTATTGTGAAGCAAGAATTTGTGAGGGGAGTCCTTAGTCCAGGACTCCAGCGAAGTCGGTTGCTTATCTGGAGCGTTGGGCTGGTGCTTTCCCATCCTTCAGGCACAAGCCAGTCGGCATTTTTTCCCACTGCTAATGATGTGTGCTTTCTGGTAATTGTTCCCGACTTTTTTTTTTTTTTGTATGCCTACGATACGCCACATGCTTGAAATATTCCTCACAAAATTGACATTTATCTTAGTATAACATGAGTTGCATGCTTTGTAGAAGGCTTAACGAACGAGTGCGTATAACGTATTAGTTTGGAGTTCGTCTAAAGCTGCTTTTTTTTTTTTTTTTTTTGTCCTTGGCAATATTTTTCCTCCTTAGCAATATCTGTGAGCCTGTTAGTATAAATATTTTTCTTCTTGAGTCTTTAATGGTGTAATAGTCATCGGGATTTCGTTAGTGTTTCTTTCCTGCTCACCCACGCCGAATAATAATACGAACACAGTCGAACCATCTTATAATGAACATGATTTGCACACGGACATCATCCCTTGCATTCGAAGTTCGTAGTAAGCGGGCTATTTCAGCCACAAAAAATGTAAGTTTCGATAAAAGTGGTGTTTCTTCAACGAGGTGACTAGTATCGAAACCTCAAATTCTTGGTGGTGTTTGACCACAGACCGATGCAACAATTTCCCTTTCAACGCTGCCTCCATCTATAGTGCTTACCGCACATTTGCTCCCACATTCAACGCTTTTTCTAACCTGGCTTAGAAAACGCATACTGGTTGTCCTTGTAGCCTGTCGGTGCTCGTTTGCAGGTTGGAGGTTATCTACTATTTCAATCACTTTTTTATTTTGTTTTACGGAAAGGTCGACAGATTATTTGAGGGGTGCTGTGCGGAACCTGAGAAAGCTTTTTGCTCTCCGCATTGCCGGTAAGCGCCCGTCTTTCACCTGCGACGACAAGTACTTCGTCTAGCGGCGGCAAAAAGGGTCCACTACTGGTATTTTTTTTTTCATTTATTTACCCTAACGGCCCAAGTGGGCATTACATAGGGGGGGGGGGGGGGGGTGGTAACGTCATGAAATAAACACAATGGACAAATCGGAACAGTAACGTGGCGGCATGTAAAAGTGCTAAATATACAAGAAGAAGCAATTAGGAAAAACATGATCACAATATGATGACACGGAAATATGCAAGAAAATACATGACACACAAAGGTTAAAGCAAAAGGAAAAATCGAAACAAAAGTAAACCACAAAAGGTGAAAATTTCCCACTATGCTGTTAGAAAATCGTTAGGTAATGAAGTAAACTGGTCACAATCGATAGTACTAACTACAGAAGAGGGGAGAGCATTCCATTCTCTTATCGCTAGGTGTAAAAACGAAAATTTAACTGCGTCTGTTCGTGCAAATGGGGGCTCGATTTTTTTATCGTGGTCAAAACGATGAAACGTGCGTGTGGCGGGCGTAATTATCGGTGCTGAGAAAGAGGTAGGGTTATGGTATAGTTTATGAAAAAACGCAAGGCGTGATTGCTTACGTCTTCTTTCTAATGTTGGAAGTTTAAGATTCTCTTTTATTGCTGTTATGCTTGAATAACGTGAATACTGACGTGAGATGAATCGACTCGCTCTGTTTTGAAGTGCCTCTAATTTCTTAATAAGATACAGTTGATGAGGACACCAAATGAATGACGCGTATTCGAGCTTCGGTCTAACCAGTGTGGTATAAGCGATTAGTCGGGTATCTGTATTAGCTCTGCAAAGTGACCGGCGGATAAAACCTAGAGTTTTATATGTGTTAGTCAGAAGATTATTTATATGCACAGTCCATGATAAATTAGGGGTTAAATAAACTCCTAAATATTTAAAGGATTCGACAGGCTCTATTTCCGCGTTGCTAATATAGTAGGTGTTCGACAAAATCAGGCTGCAGGTACTGAATCGCATTAATTTAGTCTTTTTAGTGTTTATAGTCATTTGCCATTCAGAGCACCACATGTCTAACCTAGATAAATCATCCTGCAACATAACACAGTCAGTAAGATTAAAAATTGGACGGTAGAGGACACAATCATCTGCGAATAGCCTGATTGATGATGTAATGCTGGAAGCAATATCGTTTATATATATTAGAAATAATGTGGGCCCAAGGACAGATCCTTGAGGGACTCCAGATTTCACGGGCTGAGGAGAAGATTTAAAGTCGTCAGTAATAACCGATTGAACTCTGTTGTTTAAATATTCTTCTACCCATCTGATAACTTTAATATTCATGTTAATGCTACTCATTTTATATATGAGGCGATTATGGGGCACACGATCAAAGGCTTTTGCAAAATCAATGAAGATGGCGTCAGTTTGGATTAACTGCTCTAAGTTTCGGTGAAGGTCGGTAGTTAGTTCAAACAGCTGGGTTTCACAAGAACGACCGCGCCGAAATCCATGCTGGTTGGGAAGCAAGATATGATTCTGAGTGATATATTTCATTATATGAGATGATATGACATGTTCTAGTAATTTGCAAACAACTGATGTCAGTGATATGGGTCTGTAGTTTGTCATATTATCTCTATCCCCTCCTTTAAAGATAGGTAAAACATGTGCAAGCTTCCAATCATCAGGAATCTCAGCCGTATCAATTGATTGTTGAAAGATGAGTGCCAGGATGCGCGATGTATATTGTTTTGTTATTTTTAGTAGTTTTGTGCTAATTTCATCAGGGCCCGGGCTCGAAAATGCAGGCAGGCGTTCAATAGCCCTCTCTATACCCTCAGGATGTATTTCAATACTAGGCATTGAGAATTCAATGCTAGGTGCGGGTTCTAATGTAGGCAACGGCTTTTCTTCTCCAAAAATTCTACAGAAAAAAGAATTAAACTGATCACACATGTCAACTGGGTCAATTGAGGTACCATCTGCAGAGACTAAACACGGGAGTTCCTTTTTTTGTGCAGGAGAAATGACTTTCCAAAACTTTTTAGGGTTGGTTTTCAAAAAGTTTGGCATGTCAAAATTAAAAAACCTATCTTTCGCTTCTTCAATTTTCTGCTTGCAGGATTTTGCAAAGTTCATATATGCGGTCCAGTCCAACGTTGCCTGTGTGCGTGCAGCTTTCGCATACAGGCGTTTCTTTTTGTTCAGGCATCGTTTGATATCCCTTGTGAACCATTCATTATTTCCTGTGGTTGAAAGCCACCTTTTAGGAACGTATTTCTCCTGCAAACTTTTTAACAAATCACGGAAAAGCAACCAGTTTTCAGAAACACTTCGATTACAATACGCAGATTCAAAGGAATAATAAAAGCTCTCAAGGTGGGTATGAATACTGTGTATGTCTGCTTTAAAAAAAACATAAATCAATTTTTTGGACACAGATAATTTCGGGGTAACTAACTGTAACATGCAGTGAACAACACGGTGGTCACTGATGCTCTCAAGCACATTTACAGAGGCACGTTCAGGGTGTGTTGTAAAAACTAAGTCAAGAATGGCATCATCCCTTGTCGGAGAACAAACAAGCTGCGTCAGTTGGAATAAATGCAACAAGTCAAGAAAATCAGTACAACCACGGGGCTGACAGGAATCAGCAAGTGAAACAGATGACCAGTTGATATGTGGGAAGTTAAAGTCACCGGCGAGGATGACAGGAGAGTTAAAATACTTGTTCTGAACATGTGCTAATACGTCGTTTAATTCTACAGCAAAGTCAGTGGAATAATCTGGCGGCCGGTAGCATGCTCCGATAACTATGTTAAAGTTTAGCAATGAGCAAGAGACCCACAAAATTTCTAGTGGACTATCTATTGCGATAGGCCTTGTATGAATACCTTTGCGAACAGCAATCATGACGCCACCACCTCTTTTATCTGTTCTGTCTTTACGAAAGATAGAAAAGAACTTTGAAATCTGAAGTTCTGAACAGTCAATTTCTGGAGTTAACCACGTTTCTGTTCCCACGATGGCATCAGCAGAGCAATGCAATGGACCTTATGAATATAAGGTCCATTCATAAAAAATAAAAAACGCATTAGTCCGAATCCGTGACAGACCTTGTAATATTCATCAGATGCAACAGAATGTAGTAGCCCATTTCCCTTTCCCTCGCATTATCAAGCGCACAAGATGATGCTGCCTTCTCATTTCTCCTTCCTCGTGAGGTGGAAGCCACAGCACATTCCAGTATCTCCGGGTCTCAAGCCCGCTCACTCCTCTTCCAGCCATTTGAGAGCTCTCCAACCACTCACTCAGACTTCGCGTACCTCTACAAAGAAGCCACAAACACGCGCCCCTTCTTGGGAAGTTTCCGAATGCCGGGTTAAAAAAAAAAAAAAAGAAAAAAAAAAGCAGCGAAGAAAAAGGCAATGCAGAAAACAAGAGGTATCAGCCTTCACGATGACAGGTGGGGACACCGAACGCGTCTTTCTAGAGCAAATAAAAGCATCGAGTGGTAACAATGGTTGAATAAAAATAGTCATAGGCAGGAGCCCGATATAGGGCAGGATAGAGGACACGCGGGGACTGCGAGCGGACGTTAGGCACTCTTGAAACCCGAAACTTCGAACAAACTGCGCGCCTCGGCGGAGCGACACACAATGGGAGACGACCAGGCAGGCACGCATCGCTCCCGCTGCCCGGCTTTGAATATGTTTGACAATGGCCTGCATACAACGGGAGTGCACGCCACAAGCGTGAAAAAGATATACTCCCACTTTGGGACTCTAAAGAACGAAGCCAGCTTGGAGAGCTTTTTTTGCCGAACGCTCGGTTTGCAAAAGGTGGGGCGGTGGAAAGTGGATTGTTGACTGTGGGAAGTGGATATGCGTTTAAAGAGGGCGAACAAGATGTTCGCGATAACAGCTTGCATATGGTTGCCTCTCTTCTGACTTCGTTGCGGCAAAGGTGTACGTCTATTCTATAGCATGGTTGCATCAGTGATATATATGATTCTATAACTGTTGTCCGCGGATGTCGCAGCCCCTCTTGGCTATTTGTTGGTGACATGCTGTACAGAGCTTAATTAAATTGCGATGTAACGAGAAACAAGTTGCTGTGGGACACAGCAAAGTTCGTGCGTCTCCCAGCTGGTTAGGAAGCAAACAGTGCATATCTTACAAGCATCCACAGCAGAGTGTAAAACAGCGGAGCCTCTAAAGTAGATCGAACAAAACTAAACCTCTTCTCGTAAGTAGGGACAAAAATGAAGTAGGATTGATTCGAGAAGGCAATGCTACCAGCACTGTGCACAACATCGTGGGGGATCACCCGGGCGCGTAGACCCAGAAATACAAAAAAAAAAAAAGGAGGGGGGGGGGGGGGGCGGCAAAATCGTTAGGTAGCGATTAAGGCTTTGCGGCACTGTAGTTCTTAAAAAACAAAATAAGTAATCAAAAAGTGGTGGCCAGCCAATGAATGGAGTTCAGCACCAGCTGCTCCATTGTGAAGCATCTTTCTCGTCAGGGTCTGAACGAAGCTCGGCATGTTTTTCTGTGTTCTGACAGATTTTAGGGGGAGTGATCGCCACTCCTAGTCTCCCTGGTCTCCCAGGACTGGTTAGGCTACTTGGAGAGTTTTGAGCCCAGCTATTATCGTATCTATGAGAAAAGATTCCCATGGCAGTGACATTTTTATCGGGCAAGGCAAATGTCGAAACGCCTCCTCTCCGGACTGCCGAAAAAACAGTTCCGCTGCGGCTTCGCCCTCGCTAACGCCAAGCGCAAAATACAGTCCAGCGAGCAATATGGCAGCTCCCAGCGACCAATCATTGGATGTTTCCTTGAATCTGTGAAATTATTTTTCAAAAGCAGGCTTTTTGAGAAAACGGCTTCTTCGTGCAAAGCTGTACTGCGGTGTTGGAGGGTATCAGAAAGCAGAAGGGTAATGCTCATAATGTTCACTATTAAGCTGGATAACAAATTTCTAATAACTACCTTCCTAACTATTAGTTAGATGCCTATTGCAATTAGGGATTTGTAGCCAGTCGCTATTAATAGCCATATCAGTTCTTAGAAAAACTGAACGATTAACTCAACCTTACGGCTTAATAGATTTCGGCTACCTCGTGCCTATCTCGGGCAAAAAACCCGCCCTCTGGGGTGGCGCAGTGGTTACGGTGCTCGACCACTGTTCCCAAGGAGGCGGGATCGAATCCCGGCCTCGGCGGCCGCTTTTCGATGGAGGCGAAAAGCAAGGCGCCCGTGTGCTGTGCGATGTCAGTGCACGTTAAAGAACGCCAGGTGGTCGAAATTTCCGGAGTCCTCCACTACGTCGTCTCCCATAGCCTGAGTCGCTTTGGGACGTTAAACCCCACAAACCAAACCAAACCAAACTAAACCTCTCTAAGCATGATTGCATGTCCCGCGTGGCTTGCACTAGCCCACGCGGGTCAGAAATTCATTCATTCATTCATTCATTCATTCATTCATTCATTCATTCATTCATTCATTCATTCATTCATTCATTCATTCATTCATTCAAAAAGCTTTATTTATGAGGATGACCTCAGGCCTAGATGGGAAGGGGGTGGGTTAGGTGAGGTTGAGGGCGCCAGACTCCGACATGAAGTCTATAGAGCTTGCGCTTGGTGTTGGTATTGGGGGCTGTCCAGTCTTCGTAACTCTGAATGTGGTGAGCAGATGTGTAGCGCGCGCAGGCCAGCCGTGCCAGGACAGGGTCAGATCAAGTGCTGCAGTTCAACGGAGTCAGCAGCAGGGCAGTTGGGGCAGCTGATCTTGGTTCGGCGCCATTGACTCAGGATGTCCGGTGTGTACGCTGCACCGGCTCGCGCCTTGTGAGTTAGAACTTGGGCTGGACGAGAGAGGCCGGAAGGGATCGGGGAAGTAATATCGGGGACAAGGTCCCGCAACAAACCCCTCCATTCATGTTTAAGCCGCGTGATGACAGAGTCCGGTATGATGAAGGAGACGGGAGAACAGTAAGGGTGGTCCGAGTTGGACGGGCCCACATCAAGGCTATGCCGGCAGTCTTCCTCTAGCTGCGCGCCAGCGGCCTCGTGGGCCATTCTGTTCCCAGTTTCTTGTGCACGATGTCCAGGTGTCCAATGAATTCGTACCGAGACTTGTGAGGTCTCTCGCAGGTAGCGGCAGCGCTGTTTGATGCGGTGTTGTACTGAGGTCTTGTAAGAACGTGCTTACAGGGTTTTTATATAGCCTCTCGACTGTCGGTTTAGATGTGAATGAAACGATCTGTTCCTTTGGTGCAGTGTTGAAGGGCCTCGTCGATGGCCGTTAACTCGAGTTCAGTTGCGGACCAGTACCTGCGACCACTGTGGCTAGTAGCGTGCAGCTGGGAACCCTTCCGGTTCAGAGCTGCACGCTGTGAACCGGAAGGCAGCGCTTACCTTGTCTTGACTTTTTTTACGTGTGTTTGTAGTCCTGCTGACGTTGTCATCGATGACGTACCAACCGGCTCAAGTTTCACCAGTTTCGTGAAAGCGTTTTTCTCATGCAAATTTGTATAACATTTTCGGCGTCATTTACTTATGGTATATTGTTATTTTTATCTTTAATATTGTTTCGTCTAACCCTTGCATTATTTCTCTTGTTTCTGTTTTCTTTTCTTGTTGTTTTAATGTTTTTCTGTTCTTGTTCGCATTGTATATTGAGTTATGTCCCTCATAGAGTGAGTCGCTTTGGGATGTTCAGTTTCATAAACCGCCATATAGTTAATCATCTAAGCCTTGCGGTTGCCAAACGTACAATCGATCACTTCGGTGTTCGACTCCATTGGTATTCAGTCCGGAAGTAATTCACCTTTTGAAAGTCTGGCGTGCGCAGTTACTTTAATTCTGAAAAAAAAAAAAAGTTAACTAGGTACGATTGGTAACGGATCAAAAACCCCTTCCAATCAACACCAAAGGGCCAGGAAGAGATCCCCGACAACGCCACAGAGTATATTATGTAATGCCCTCGGGCCTTTAAGGGAAAAATAAATGAAAAAAAAAAGCGGTGATTGCAAACGTGATGCCGGTGTTATCGTCATGGGTTTTGGATCCGTTACCAGTCGTACCTAGTTAACTTTTTTTTTTTTTTTTCAGAATTAAAGTAACTGCGCACGCCAGACTTTCAAAAGGTGAAATACTTCCGGACTGAATAACAATGGAGTCGAACACCGAAGTGATCGATTGTACGTTTGGCAACCGCAAGGCTTAGATGATTAACTATATGGCGGTTTATGAAACTGAACATCCCAAAGCGACTCACTCTATGAGGGACGCCGTAGAAGAGGACTCCGGATAATTTCTACCACATGGGGTTCCTTAACGCGGATTGACATCGCACACTACACGGTGCCAATTGCGCTTACCCTCCATCGAAACGCTGCCGTCACGGCCGGGTTGGAACCCGGGCCTCTCAGCTCGGTGGTCGAGCACCCTAATCACCGAGCCCCCACGCCGGGGCTATAGTGGGCACGATGTTTACGTCTGGAAGGTAACAGCTCACCTCAATTTTGATATGTACAAGTTTGAACACAGTTTTGTGCATCTCTTGGTTTCAAAAAGGCTAAAAATAAAAGGACATCGCTGTTTGAAGGGGACCAACTTGAAGGTCAGCGACATGTACCGTATAGCGTACGTCGTACCCCATGACCTGCAATGCTTCCAGAATGAACCAACAGAAGTGTGCTCCATAGGGAATCAATGCGCCTCCATAGAGAAGGAGATGGGCAGCCACTATCGAGGAGCTCAGTGACTTTTCACAGGACTTTACCTGCCTTACTCTAGAGCGTTTCCCACTGCTTCGTGAACAGAGCTCCTACCACATATCGCGAGTTGCATCTCACTATAAGCTCGCTGGTATACATGTCAGGATGACGTCATCATGGGACCGTATGTCGGTGAAAAAAAAAGAGCGATACAGCGAGGATATAAGAAATGCGAATTAGGTCACAACGGTTGACCTTCGATCGGTTTTAGGTGAGCATACCCACTAGTACAGCCGCAATTCCTCTCTTTCACATTATTTGAAAGACCAATGGACATAGAGGCGAAGCCCCGGTTTAACCAAACCGCACGAATGTATCTGCATGGACAAGGAGCCTCTGACCGGTGATCCAAAGCTCCCGTTGGCTTGAGTCCTATCGCAAAAGGGCTGCCCAAGGAGGAGGAAGGAGGAGGAAGATAAGGAGGAAAGGCAGGGAAGTTGACCGGCAAGCTTGCAGCTCCTGGTAATTCGACCAAGACTTGGGGTCTCATGGCGTCACACAGATGGCTGACACAGACAGGAGCGTGTCGCACGAGCATTGCTACTGCACGAGCCTGGAGGTGTCAAACATCACAAGACGGCCAAAAAGCAGAGCGATTAACCCTCTAGTGCTACAACTCCCATGAATGGTTCGCATGGTACTCACTGGTTCGGGAGGGCGGCCACTGTGAGTTCAGTGAGATAAGGGATGTCGTCAGGGAGTAGAACACGCTGGGAAGTGCAATGCGGGCTACCGGAACTGGGTTGCGACGTGAAGAACTCACAGGGTGGTTGCAGTGAAATGATGAGGAAATGATGAGGTAGGAGAATGCGCAACCTGAGGGTGATGCTACTAGAATTCAGAGTGTGACTGCTGTGAAAGCTGAAGTTTATGGGAAGAGCAACCCACAAGAGGGCGAGAATGAAGATGACAGAGGGAATACTTCCGGGAGCGGGGAAGGTAGCATGGGAAGAAAAAAAACACAAAAAACGTGGAGATCGTCTTACGGACACCCCTGCAGTGCGTTGGGATCGCTTCTGTCGCGTCTGCGTCGGTAACTAAGCGAAAAGATGAAAAACATAAATTAATTTCCTTCTCGTATAAAATGATGTGCAGGGGAGACCACCAGTCGTATCCTCTCCTTTTATTTCTCTCTCCACCTGTGTTCGAATCACAACAGACCACTTTTTAATGGAGCCAGACTTTAACAGAGTAATGTTCGGGATTTTTCGCTCATAACGTTGTCGCCGACGTCGGATTTTCTGGAGAACTGGGTCTTTAAAAACACTATCGCGTTGACGTAGTCGCCTGAATTGGCATATAATTATTACGCCTTAAGATAAACGAAGGACAACAAGTTTGCTGGCACAAGCAAAAATATTGAAAATAAAATATACCTGCCCGTGCCACCAGGTATAAGACATAACTTATTTTGGCAAGTAGAAGAAAATGAAAGGAGGACTGAAGGAATGGATACTACATGTTAACTTTTAGCCCTATAGGTCATGGCAGAGGGTCGGGGAGTGATGTACGCTCAGCCCGGTAACCGCGACACGCTGCGTCGATCATCGAAAACCAGGAGGAAGAGGCGCAGTAAGCCCCAGTGCTCGAGTGCGACGCGGGGCAACGACAGTAGCGGAATAACCAGCAACGAAAGACAAAGCCCCAGCGACTAACCGGCGCCTGGCAGAGACGAGCCTCGTGTCCGCTCGAGTTACGAACGCCGTTGCAACAAGAGCGAGGGAGAGAGAGAGAGAGAGAGGAAGTAAGGAGAGCCGCGTACGAACCGCGGCTAAGTGCGACTAATGCCGACGGCAGCACAGGAGTCAGAGGTGTGTTGTGCGGACGGCACACTCGCGCACGTGGCCCGTGGCAGTCGCGACAAGCGCGCCGAAGGTGCATCTCAAACAGAGCCACCGCTTCAAATATCCTGGCGCCGGCGGTCGCTCCCTCTTGCCCCGTGCATACAGTGCGTGGACGTGCGTAGCGCGCGCGTGGCCCGTGTGTAACAACCGCCCGTGACATGGATGTGATGCCACTCGGCCACGCGCCCGCCAGGTGTGTCGGACATGCGGACCCTGGTGGTCGCAGTATGCCTCTACCTCAACCAGGTGGCCATGGCCAGCATTGGGTAAGCCGCCCCGCCCCGTCTTGGGCCTCGGCTTCTGCTGTCTCCTGCTTTCGCACGTCCTTCACCCGTTTATTCCGTTCTTTCCGGACAGTTGCCTGCAGATAGACACTCGCAGACTTCTCGAATAATCTCCATTTTTCTCCTCCCTCCATCCCCAAGCAAAAAGAAAAAAAAAAAACAGCGAGTTGATCAGCCACTTTCATTTGTTGCTGACGGCATATCTTTGGTACTTTGATAACTTTCTTCTGTCTTCGAGTGGTGACCTCCGGTCTCGTCTTGGGTGTTCTTGGTTCGGCGAGACGCGGATGGTTATGAGACCAGGCTGTGATCGGTTCTCTGGGTGGTACATTCTGTTATATTTATTTCCTGAAAAACTCTGAGTACGTATAATATAAACTCCAGGCAGTGACTGTCGTGTAGCTGCGGCTCTCAGCTAGTGTCATACGGTCATATTATTCGGTTTTGTTTGGTCGAGTCAGTAGGGTTTAACGTCCCAAAGGTACTCGGCCTATGGAGGCCGCCGTTGTGGGGGGCCACCGAAGAGCGGCCGCCGCGGCCGGCACTGTTTGTACTCGCTTCCTTAGGCTCAGCACTGAAGTGTCATAGCCACTGAGCTACAGCAGAGGGGCTGTCATATATTTCAAAAACTTCTTCGCTACGAAACCATAAGAATATTGTCGCTCTTGGACGTTCGCATGTCAAGAGCTCTGCAAGCCCCCACGCCACAGTAAGCTCGCTGTTTCCATGATATAGCCGATGCGCTATATGTGGAACATTTGAAATATCACCGTGGCTCATTTTGCTCGTTTAAAGCGCGCACTGTGAGCCATGAAGCTGCAGTGGCACCCCTACAGAAGCTACTCTGTAGGCATATAGGTCTTTCAATTTTTTTTAAAATGCACAGATGCTTTTCTCTGCACACTGAGCATGCGAAAAAATTCTTGTCCAACTTTGTCTAACCAGAACAAACGCACTGTGTATATACACGTACCCGGTTTAGCTTGACTGGGTATGCTCTGAGACACCCGTAATTTTCGAAGCTCTGTTCAGTTCAGTTCACCTTATTTTCTGCATAATAAATGTCTAAGGCAATGAAGGTGAGAGGCAAATAGCCTAACGAGGCCTCGTCTTCTATCTGGAGTTCGTCATCATCAGCCTGACTATACCCACTGCAGGGCGAAGGCCTCTCCCGTAATTCTCCAATTATCCCGGTCCTGTACATAGCTGTATCCACTTGACCCTTGCGAACTTCTTAGCCTCATCTGCCCAACTAACTTTCTTCTGCCCCTTGCTACGCTTTCCTTCCCTTGGAATCCAATTGATTACCCTAAGCGACCATCGGTTGTCCTCCCTTCGTACTACATACCTTGCCCATATCCATTTCTTCTTCTTGATTGCCACTAGAATGTCATTAACTCGAGTTATTTCTCTGGCCTACTCTGCACTCTGCCTATCTTTTAACGCTGCCCGTATACCATTTTGCGCTCCGTAGTCCTCTGCGTTGTCCTCAACTTAAGTTGAACCCTTCTCGTTAGTTTCCACGTTTCAGCCTCATAGGTGAGTACAGGTAAGATAGAACTGCTATATACTTTCTTCTTCAGCGATACCGGTAAGCTGCTAGTCATAATCGGCGAATACTTGCCAAATCCGCTCCATCCAAATCGTATTCTCCTAGTCGTTTCCCTTTCGTGATCCGGATCAGCGGTTGCTTCCTGTACTAAGTAGACATATTCACCACGACTTACAGTGCTTCTCTAACTAGTATATGAACTGCTGTTCCTTCTCTAGGCTATTGAACATTATCTTAGTCTTCTGCATATTGATTTTTAAACCTATCTTTCTGCTTTTCCTGCCAAGATCACCAATCATTCTTTGCAATTCATCCCCTGAGTTACTTAGCAAAGCAATGTCATCAGCAAATCGCAGATTACTGTGGTATTCTCCATCTACCCTTATTCCTAACTGCTCCCATTCCAAATCTTTGAATACTTCCTCTATGGCTGTGAAAAGTACTGTGGAGATCACGTATTTTTGCATAACCCATTTCTTTATGGGAATTTTGTTGCTTTATGCAGAACAATGGCTGCTGTGCAGCCACTATATATATATATATATATATATATATATATATATATATATATATATATATATATATATATATATATATATATATATATATATATATATATATATATATATATATCTTCCAGTACTTTCACATACCTTGATTTCTACACCCTGATCTCGCGATGACTGCCGATGTTTCTACTGAGTCAAATGCTTTTTTTCTAATCAATTAATGCTACGTATAAGGGCTGGTTATATTCCGAGCATTTTTCTATCATCTGGTTGATAGTATGGATATGATCGATAGTTGAGTATATTGATCCCTTGCTTGATTGAAGTCTAAGGTTTTCCCGATTCTGTTAGTTATTACCTTAGTAAATACCTTGTACGTAAAGGATAGTAAGCTGATTGGTCTATAATTTTCAAGTCCTTGGCATCCCCTTTCTTATGAATCAAGATAATGTTAGCATTCTTCCATGATTCCGGCACCGTCGATGACACCAGGCATTGCGTATACAATTTGGCCAGTTTTCCTCGAACGATATCTCCCCCGTCCTTCAACAAATCTGCAGTTACTATAGTCCTCCCAAGATATGCTTTCCCCCGTTTTCATATTTTATAAAGTTTTCTTAACCTCTTCCCTCATCACTGGCGGGACGTCTGGCTGCTCTTCACTACTGCCAACCTCATTATCGTCCTGATTACTACGGCTACTGTATAGGTCAGTATAGAACTCCTCGGCTACATTGACTATCTTGTCCATATTCGTGATGATATTGCCCGCCTTATCCTTTAGCACATGCATCTGAGTTTTGCCTATGTCTAATTTTCTCTTCTCCGCTTTAAAGTTGCTGCCATTCTTTAGAGCATGCTCAATTTTCTCGATGTTTTACTTCCTTATGTCGGAAAATTTGCATCTGTTGATTACCTTAGATAGCTCTGCCAATTATATCTTATCTGTTGGGTTGGAGGCTTTCATGCTTTGGCGTTCCTTAATCAAATATTTCGCCTGCTTAGATAATTTGCTGGTATCATTTCTAACTATCCTACCGCCTATCTCTACCGCGAACTCAGTGATGATATATCTGAAGGTATCGTTCATCGCTTCTACAAAAAAGTCGTCATCCTCGGTTGAAGCTGAATATCTATTCTGTAGCGAGATCCTGAACTCTTACGTCTTCCCCCTTAATTCGTTGAACTTCTTCCTTACTAATCTCTTCCTTTCCCTATTCAAATCTCGACTAATTCGAGACCTCAGCATCCTGTGGTCACTGCGTGGCACCTTTCCAATCACCTATACATCCTGCATTATGCCCCGGTTAGAGCACAGTATGAAGTCAATTTCATTTTTAGTCTGCCCGTTACGGCTCTACCACTTCAAATTATTCCGTTTGCTCAGGAAAGTATTCATAATTCTTAAGTTATTGCGCTCGGCAAACTCAACTAGTAACTCATCCCTGCTAATTATATGAACCAATGCCATAGTCACCCACTGCTTGTCACCAGCCTGCCTTTTCCCTACCTTGGCATTGAAGTCGCTCATTAGTACAGTATACTTCTTCTTTACCTTACCCATTACCTATTCTAGATCTTCGTTGAAGCTTTCGACTGCCTGGTCATCATGACTACATGTAGGTGCGTAGGCCTGCACAACCTTCAGTTTATACCGCTTATTAAGCCTAATTACGATGCCTGCCACCCTCTCATTAATGCTATAGAATTCGTCTACATTACCAGCTGTATCCTTATTGACAAGGAACCTTACTCCTTGTTCTCGTCTCTGCGGTAAACCTCGATAACAGAATATATGCCCGTCCTTCAGTAGAGTTTATGCCTCATTCGGGCTCCTAACCTCAATAAGTCCCATGATATCTAATTTCATGCCCACTGCTAAACTAGCCTCACTAGAGGGTTCCCGCATTAAACATTGCCAGGGTCAGTTTCCAATGGCGGCCTGTCCGAAGCCAGAGATTCTTAGCACCCTTTGCTGCGTTACAGGTCTGACCACCGCCGTGGTCAGTTGCTCTGCAGCCGCTGGAGACTGAGGGCCAGGGGTTCGTTGAAGTATTCACAGGAGGTAGCGGCGAATTACTACAACAAGGTGGCCAAATCCGGTTCTGGAGAAGGAGTGCGTTTCCAGTGTTTCTGGAGGTGTTCACTGGCATCAAGTCGCACCCCGAACCTGTTTATGCAATTTCATCGACTCGTGGATTTTTTTTTTCTTTTTCTCTTTAATCCGGTGGGGAATTCTGCGTCACCGGGATTTGAACCACTGTCCTCTTGCACGCTAGGCAGATGCTCTATCTCTACCCCCACCGTTTAGACCTGGACCTTGAGTTCACTGCAGGCAAACTACTGGAGATATTCAAATGAAATCATCCCGGTTACACTACAAACGTAAGAAGTCGAACCATAACGCGCATATCACAGTATCGCCTTTGGATTAGCACACCTTATTTGAAAACAAACAGACGAAAAATTCCACTAGAAGACATCTGCGAGAAAAATGAACAAGCATTCAACACGCTAATAGAAAATCATTTTTATTAGGCTGGTGAAATTTGCGTATGAGCGCATCTATATGCATAATTTAGGTTCAATGGCCATTAGGAGCGTTATATACTGCAGTTTGAAAATCCTGTGGTAGCACAGCATCAATGGAGAATTAATGATGGTTATCTAGCTTTATTGCTTCAAGGTGCTATATGTGGGGTTCAAGATATAATTCTTCACCAAGCCAGATAGCTATATATTTTTGTGCGGATTTCTGATCAATATTTTTCATTTATATTTCAAGTACAGTTTTCTTTGGCAACTTTATTAATGTTTAGAAAAGTACAAACTTTCCTCGGTGTACAGCTGCCTACTGTTTTCATGATGCCATTTAGACAGCTCAGTTATGTATAGATGTGCTACCTTCTCTAATACCTGCTCATATTTACACTTAAAAAAATAAACCATAGTGTCGTCTGGAAAGACTGTCATATTATGTGTGTAGCTATCCTGTCTAATGTAATTTATATGCAGCTGTAAAAAGAGTGCGTTATCTATAGTATCCTTGAAGCACCACTACTATCATTTCCTGGTCTGCTGGGTGGTCTTTATTAAAATTGATGAACAGGTATCTTCATAGGTCCTAACGAGGTCCGATTCAACGTCTCAGCTTCCCTACCTGCGAGCTGGTGCAGCAAAATTTTGAGTTTTATAAAATGATATGGTTTCCGAAGGTTAAAGTACAGATTCTACTTCAAAGTTTTGTATAATATATGATTTTACTCTGGGGATGGTTTCTTCAGGTGTCATACTTTTTCGGAACGCGAATTGAATTGCGAAGATTATATATTAGCAAAAATTTAGCGAAACGATTATATTCTTTTTATAAAACCTAGAAAAAGCAGCTAAAATTGAAATTGGTCTGCAGTTAACGAGATCATTTGGCACTGATCTTTTGCGATAGGTACCGCTTTAGCTATCTTAAAATAGCGTGAAAAAGTTTCAGTTCAAAACAATACGTTTATTAAACATCGCAATACTTTAGAACTAATATTAGATGACACTTACTTGAAAGTTGACATCTGGATGTCATCACCATACCACAGGCCATTACTTTTTATGAGTTTGTCGATGTCAGCTGAAGGAACTGGACCGAAAACTATGGTTTTTGAGCTATGTACCTTGTTTTTTCTTTCAGCAGCTGGGTATTGGACGCGCATATGTATGAAGTGCTTATTTATGTCATCTGCTAACTCCTTCCCGGTCACGTCAGCATTATACTTAGCAACATTTGCACCACTTGAGAGATGTTTCGCCCTCTGCCTGAGAGGGAGTAAATTTTTATTTCCATATTTTTGCAAGTTTACTTTCAGAAACATGGTTTTATAACCTTTCAACCTAGATTTCGTTATATAAGAATTTAATTCCCTTCAAAATATTTGTACTTAGCCGAACGTTTACGTTTTGCATCTTTAGTAGCAATAAATCAATGCAAACATTTTATTTGCATTTATTATTCACTTATGTAGTGCTTATTGATCACGTTTGTATATTTTATTTTTACGCTTTCTTTTTTCATACCTGAAGTAAAAACGCAGAGTCATTGCAATTCCCGAATATCTTCAAAACGTTTTCGAACGCCTTGTTTGCTTCATGCTCTAGGAATACGCTAAAACGATAAGCTTAATTATTGAGTTAACGCTTTAAATTTATTCAGGGATGCCATCATTAATATTTCTAGACGCAGAAAACTTTGCCATATTATGAGTTATGGGACAAGAAATGCGGGTTGCAAAATTTAGATAATCGCTAATATCACACGAAAGAGCGCCAGATATATGAATTCTGTACAACGTTAACGGATGTAGAGCAGTTGAGGCTTACTCGAGTTCGCCCTGTTATAGTGTTCACTCAGCCATTCGATACAGGTGCAAGTTGTTAAAGTCGCGTGAGTGGGTGTCGTCCGAAGTTGCAGTAAGGTTAATATCATCCATGATAAAGAATGGCTTCGAATGTGATGCACAGTATTGAAGCACATTTTATGATTGATCCAAGAAACTTCACTGTTCGCTGTGTGTACACAGCAGCAAGTACGAAACTTTAGGTCTCTTGCCAAGCATTACGCGGCACGAAGTTAATCAGCTATGCCATCATGCCGTTACTTAACTTGTATATAGCGCAACATATAAGCGGCTACACCACCGCATTAACCACTTTTATATTCTAAGTACCGGCCTGGTCACCTTACACGCGGTCGCGCGTCACAAATTTTCCTTACAGGGTCCTGTCAAGGTCAAAGGGCATCGTTCTGGACCCCGACCCCGAGGTGTCTCGGCGCGAGTTCTGTCGTCAGCACAGGAAGGACCCGGGTATGCGGCGCTTGTGCGCCTCCGAGCCGGCCGTCATTCACACCATCGTGCAAGGCATGCGCACCACCGTGGACACCTGCCAGGCGCTGTTCGAGTGGGAACAATGGCAGTGCGACCTGCTGCACGATCGCAAGCATCTACTTAGAAAAGGTACGCTTCCGTCCGGGACCCACACACACATTACTACCAACGACGCAAGGGGTAGCGACGGTGCCCCTTTCAATGCTGACGCACGCGCATTTATACAGTCACATTTGGGCTTTCCCGTGTATACTATCTTCTCTGGTGCCCCGTGTCCGCTCAATTTGGCCCGCCCGTTCAATTAAGAGACCAGGTATGCCAGCTTCTCATATCTCGGTATACTTCTGATCTGTGCCTTTGCTGCGAACACGTTCGTATGTATGCCTGTTCGAGCGCTTGTAAGGTCGTAGAATGGGCTAACGATAACCTTGCGTGCAGCTAGGTATGTCGCTGTAATAGACTGGCTTATTAGGGAGCCTGTTTCACTGTACAGTATAAAGAAATCGAGCCGCATGTCGCACGAATTACTGTGCAGTTTTTCTGAAACAGTACCGGCATATACAGATAACTCAAGTAACATCCAACAGCCACGGAAGGAAACAGAAGGTTATGATATATATAGGTATAGTGAAGCACTGGAAGTGGTAAAGGAATTCATCCGCATACATTTCAGACTGGTAGTGACCGCATCTGCGAAACACGAGAGAGATATAACCAGGAAAATCAGAATGGGCTGCTGTGCATCTGGCAGGTATACTCTCACGTCAGAAAGGACGATTTCTTGAGGCGATATGCCCCAAGAAAAAAATTGTATAACAATTGTATCTTACTGGTACTCAACTTTGAAGCAGATATGTGAATGGCCGGTGAAAAGGGCTCGACTTAAATCTTTAAGGCGACGCAAAGAGCCACTGAACGGAAGATGATAGGTGTTATGTTAAAATATATATGAAGGGTTCTATAGAACAGTGGGCCAGGGAGCGAATTCGGCGTAATGACATGCTATAGTCGCAATCAGCAAGCTGTGAACAATAGCAGGGCATGTAATACGAAGGCAAGATAACATATGGTCGTCAAGAGTCGCAGGCTAGATTTCGAAGCAAGGCAAGCATAGCAGAGGGCGGCAGAAAGTTAGTTAGGTGAATGAGATTAGGAATTTTGTGGGGATCAAATGGCCACAGTTGATAACAAAATTATGTTCACGGGAGAGATGTGTAGGAAACGCTTTGTGATGTCAGCTGCCAGCTGCCGCCTCCTACGACCTCCTCTCCTTCTTCTTCCTCTTATTCCTCCTCTCCTCCTTCTTTTCCTTCTTCTGTCCCTAATCCTTTTTCTTCTCTTTTTTTTTTTTTTCTTCTCGTAGCTACACCTCTACACGACGTAGCTGCAGCCACCCAAGGCCTCGTTCCGGCTGTCGTAGTGTTGCTTTCGCAACAAAAAGAAAGGCTTTTCACTGGGACAGGAAGAGCACATATTGTATCTGGAGATGTGGCTTGAGGCGTCGGGCCAGGCGTGCTTCATCGGCGCTCGGCAGCTCTGCCGTTGTTTTTATTTTCCGCTCGGGGGTTGAAACGGGGCTGCATGAGGCCTATGACAGCGCAATGAGCGAGATAAAATCAGGCATAGTTCAGCAAGCCCCTCGGTGCGTGCTGTCCTTTGGCCTTCAATCGAACATCGATAATGTTGCGGCTTATTTTAAATATAACATATGCTTGGAGCGCAGTCAGAAATTTTATGAGGCCAGACAGGTGTACGAAGTGCGCGAAGAAGTCGGAAAATATGTTGCCGACGATTAGAAGTTTCGTGTACGAATAAAGGCCGGAGGTGAGTTTTGTTCACTTTCGGCTCGATTGCGCGTTTCTTCACCGCATATGTAATTCTATTTTGTTATATATTGTCCAGAAACTCACGATTAATCACTATTGGTGCAAACACGCTGAAGCATTGGAGGTGTTTGTTAACAACCCAAGACACGAGTCTTGCACGGACTTGATATTTACACGTCGCAGGCCGTCATTGCATTCATTTCGGAGGCCATTGCTGCGCATGAAAATAATCTCATGCCGTTTACGTGATTCCCGGCACAAAAGGTTGTTGCCGCGCATGATGCTATACAATTTTTTTTTAAATATCGCTCAACGTTTTTAATTCACCGAAACCCACAAAACAACACGAGCTGTTTGTGGCGCGCCGCTATATATATGCCTCAAGGCAACCACAGCAGCATACAATGGTGCGGTGAGGCTAGTTGTTTTCAAAATCAGTGGCGTTACCATATTAGCGCCCGAGACTCATAAGAGGGGTCTAGTTTGGTGCCTTTATTAACCATAGTTTATCTTGCGTTCCAAATAAGTGCACGCCCTATCCATGTCAACTGATCTTTTATTTCGGCTAGAAAATCATTATCTCGCGTTTGATTCCTGACCACCATGCTGTCTTGCTATCTCAATGTTGCACCTATTATTTTTCTTTCTGTAGTTCGCTACACGTTGTCCTCATTTTAAGCTCAACACTCTTCGTTGGCCTCCGCGTCTCTGCCCATATATGAGAGCACCATAATGTACAGCTGTTATATGCTTTTCGCTTCGGGGATACCGATAAACCTCCGTTCATGACCTCAGAGGATAATTGCCACATGCACTCCACTCTTTTATTAATATTCTAGCTATTTTAATAGCGTAATAAGGACCCGCGGGCACTGACTGTTCTAAGTATACACGTATTTTTTTCGCGCTTCTGGAGCTTTGCTATCAATTGTGAACTGTTCTTTTCTTTCTAGGTATTTGAACATTACTAATTTCTTCACCAATGCACCGTTCTGCTCTGCTTATCAATGGCGTCGATTATGCTTTAAATTCATCCACTTTCGTGCCCGGGCAAGCAGCCCGGATTCCAACTGAGCCGGGCGCCAAATTCCTACTACTTGACGCCCCTTGGCAAGCTCCGGTGCTGCACCTCAAGACGGCGACGCACTGAAAAGAAGCATCGACGTGTTTTGCTCCCAGGCATCGTTGCGATAGTCCCCTAGCGGCAGAACCCTCTCGCACCGTAGCACATGGGAAGTAGGTGACCAATGCGCCCGTTGGTTGTGCCTCTCCGACAAGTGCGCTTCCGAATGTGGACATTTTGAGTGGCAACGGCTTTCCGGGCCGTATGAGCTATAGCACTGCCACTTACAGTGAAAAAGACAATTACGAGCGTCCGTCGAGTGCAGTGCTATACTCGCAAGAAAGGGGCGCGAGGAGCCCCGCTGACCGTCGCCTTGCGAGAACAGTGGTGTATTGATAGAGCCCTTCGGCCCCTGTGATCGTCTTGTTCCGTATAATGCCCTGCAAAATGTGTATAAGAACACCTCTTGTTCATCTCACCGAGCCTGACTCGGAGTCGTCGATACCGCCAAGGGAGCTGGCAGCTCTCATTTATGAAGCGAGTGACGAGAGCTACGCGACCAAAGCGAAGGCACAACACTACTGAGTTACTTAGCAAGGCGATTCCGTCATCCAATCGCGGGTTAGTAATGTATTCTCCAATACCATTCTCCTTGACTGTTCCCAATCCAGGTATCTGAACACATCCTGTAAACACGCGGGAGGAGATCGTGTCTCCCTGCCTGGCACTCTTGCTTATTGGGATCTAAATAATTTCTTTATGAAGCTCTATGCTGGCTATCAACCACTATCTTCGAATATTTTTGCATACTGCTCTTTACACACTGGCTCTGTAATGGCATGACTGCTGATGTTACGTCTTAGCCAAATGATTTATCGCATATATGAACGGCTGCACAGGGGATGGCTATATACTGTGCGCATTTTGATAGTGTGAATTTGGCCTATTTTTTGATAGCCTCTTGGCGAAAGTTGCCTTCGTCTCTTTGTTAACTATAAAGTTGATCGTATTGATTGTATTAATGATAACTTTGGTAAGCTGATCGATCGGTATTTGTTTACATCTTCCTCTCTTGTGATTTCACTGTTTCCATTGCTTCTTAAGGCTTTCTTTACTTGCTTTTTCGTTACCGATGCTATGCCCAATGCCTCTGCGACACTGCCTCTCGGCCGTCCTGGTTTCGTCAACTGTTTTATAGATTTTTGTTTACCTCTTCGACTAATTCAAGTATTTTGTACATATTGCTAAGGACATTGATCTCCTTTTCGGTTAGTGCATACATCTGACTTTTCCCTTCGCTTGCTTTCCTTTTAGCCGCCTTAGATCTAAGGTACCTCCTATACGGTACCCATATTTTGTGCATTTGTGTATATCTTGTCTTGAGCTTATTGATTAGCCTTGATATATCGACTAGTTGTGTTCTCTTTCTGGATTAGAGACACTCGTGCTTTGAAATTTTTTAATCAGATCTTTCGTCCTCTGAGAGAGCTTATCCTGTGCAACTATCCTTCCGCCCACTTCTTTTACACACTGCGTAATTATAGCTTTGAATAAACACTGTTCCCTCATTTTTGGAAGTAGATATTTATTATTTGTAAATTGTTGCTTCTTGCGAACTCCTGATAACTTTCTCTCTCTGTCTTCCTGCTCTTCCTTTCGACATTGTGATATAGTCTTCACTTCCTGGTCTATAGCCTGCTTTTGCGTTATCTCAACATTGAAGTGGCACTCTGTACATTCTACTGAGTGTTTGCGTTACTATTTACCGGTACCACATAGAAGCGTTCGACTATCTAGTCATAATGGCTAGTTGTAGGTGCGTAAACGTGGGCTCCCCCTCCCCTCCCCCCTCCCTTCAGCCTTGTACCTTTCATTAAATATAATTACAATAACTGCTAGCCTCTCGCTAAAGCAACAGCTGTCGTCTACGCTGTGAACTATGCTTAAGGCACCTAAACTTCTGCGGCGGAAAGTATCAATTCTGCGGGAGACATTAAATAGTGCTTCAGAATTCACCGCGCTTTTAATGTGAGCTGATAGGTTGATTTTTTTTTTTCGAGGTTTTCGAAGTAGTTAATAGTTGAAGCAACCTTCACCAAAGAGTCAGTAGAAGAAGCCAACTTTTTAATGACATTGGATCAAAGCGGGCTGTGCGCTAATGCAGATGTGTAGGTGTCTACAGATTAGAATGCCTACAGATTCGAGTTGTTGACAAAGAGATGGCACTGAAAATAGTTCAGATTGAATTATAGTCTCCATAATATTTCTTATAGATTTCTCCGAAGTTCTCTAGTTCTTCCTGGTGTGAAATTCGTGCAAAAAGGTAAAAACGTTTTCATCGTACAGTTATTCCCATTTATTTCTTTACTAACAATGCCAAATTGAGAATATGGATGGTAATGCATCACTTTGTGAAAGCGCTTAAGTTCAATATTTTTCGTGGAACCGCTGAATTACGAGAAACTCCTCAGCTCTCCTTACTGACCAAAAATCCCACGCCTAGTCTTCGTATGTCTGCTAAGTTACGATAGCACAGTGTACGTGTCCATCCTTAGAACTATATACACCTTAACTGTCCTCCTAACCTCACTAGACCCTATATGACACCTCACTTAATGTCCGCTAGTTCCAGAGGCCGTCCTTTATCATCAATAGACAGGACTGCAGCGTTGACATTTGCCGTGTTTAGTTTCCAGTGGCGGCCTGTGCAGAGGCAGATGTCCTTAGCGCTCTCCGCTGTGCCATAGGTCTGACTGCTGCTTTGGTCAACTGCTCCGCTTCCACGGGGGGCAGAGGGCCGATGGTTAATTTGTGTACTCATACAGGAGTCTGTGGCAAAGTACTACACAAGGATGGCCGAATCCGGCTCCAATGAGGGAGTGCGTTGTCGGATATCGAGATCAGGCCGCACCACAGTCTTGGTTATGCAAAGGCATTAACATGCGGGGCTTTTTTTTTTTTTTTCGTTTTTGTTTTTCGTGGTCAGTTGCGTGGCGCTGGCATTACAACCTTGGTCCTCTTGCACGTCTTGCGAAGTTGCACGGGAAGCGAGTTTTCTACCCCTATAAGTCATTGCCTCATCCCAAGGCATCACCACGTCTCTGAATGCTTCCTGTAAATGTGCGCTGATAGCACTGGAGAGATTACGTCTCTATGCTTGACACAGTTCCTTTGTATGTTCCTTTCAATATAATGATTTAATTTTTTTTTCTATAAAGAGAACTGTCGTAGATTTGGATCGATATAGGTGTATATTACTGTAGTTTGTTTGTTTTTACGTGATTGTTCTAAATTTCAGTTCCGTAATTTCTGGATGACTGCTGAAGTTTCAACTGAGTCAAATGCTTTTTCGTGATCTCTGAAGGCCGCAAAGAAGAGTTGGGTATCTTCTGCGCATTCTTTCTATCCCCAAATTTACAGTGTGAATATGGCCTTTTCTCGTGTATAATTTAAAAATACCTGCCGGGTGCTTTGTTTACTTGAAGTCCAATTCTGTTTTGATTCTGTTAGCGCTTACCTTAATAAGTGCATTGTAGGCAGGAAAGTAAGCTGATCTGTTAGTAGTCTTTTCAAATCCTTGATCTTCCCTTTCTTATGGATTAAGATAATGTTGGCGCTCTTCAAAGGTTCATTTACGCTTGTGGTGCATTGTTCACAACAGGGCTGTCAGCGGATTAGATTGCGATTTAAAAAGAGAGCACACTCAGAAGCGTGTCACACGAGTGGTTTTGACCACACAATCCACTCCGGCTCCATAACACCCCAACTGCTCAGGTTCACCTGGATCCCGTTCCCACGGATGCACATACTCGAGAGGCTTTTGCATCTCGTTCCGAGTGATTACCTCATCCTCGTTGGTCATCACATAAAAGGGCGAGTTTTTGGTGACGCTTGCGGTGTAAAATAAGCGCTGACTCGAGCACGCGATGATGCATTCAGCAAACACATACAATACCGCGCTGACATTCCGCGCCCAAGATTTCTCTGTGATTTCTCTTCTATAGAGCTGATGCGCTTTTGCGGACGCTTTCTCCCTTTCACCAACCTATGCTTCCAAACATGAATAGTGTTCCTGCACATACTTCAGCAGTCATATACTGGAACACTATAGGTGCGATAACGTCGGCCGCCACATTGCTGCAAGAAGAAATGTATCGGCCACCTGAAGGTGAAGGCTTAAGAGGCGGTAGCGCTCTCTACGACCGTGAGCCTCTGCAGCGGGTCTAGGGTGCCTCGATGTCATCAGGGCGGCGCTGCATCGAGGCATAAGCGGGGCAAACATGTTGGCGCCCTACTCTAAAATATGCGCTCAAATAAGTCGCGACGCCGTTTATCAGATGCGGTATGTGATGAAAATTACAATGAAGATCTCATCGTGTGTTCTTATCAACAGAGCTGATCTCTATCGTCATTTTTTGCTCCGTGATATCATATGTGTGGCAAAGGCGACGCCATTTTCAATTTTTCACGTGGAGAGAGAGCCCCCATGCAGCTGTCGCTTCCAAGGACAGGGATGTGGCACTGATAGCTCTACCACCCCAGAAAAGTGGAACTCTGGGCCAGTTGGAACGCGATGAAGAAGAGGACCAGACACACAGTTGCTAGTCCAGTCGTCGTGGTGTACGCTTGTCTTGTCGTCTTTGTCCCGGTAATGCGAAAGCATTTCTTGGCTCACGAACTTCGCATGGACAGAGCCTGTGAACAGAGTGTGTCCACAAGAGCTCTGAATAATCCATTGCATGGGTAATTAATTTAACAGTTGATTAAGGAAATATGCAAATGGTATGAATAATTAGGAAGCGAAAAGTCTAATTGATTGGTTAATATATTTTTGAGTTAATTAATTAAATGCTTTATATACCCAATTCAGGATTTCACTGAAATTGATGTCTCACCTAGTTTGAGTATGACCAACTCAGTATTGGTTTGCAAGTTTAAGTGGGCGACCCCCAAAATTCGTCCTCCTGGACTCCCGAAATTTGTTCTTTTCCGATTTTGACCAAACTTGGTGTCTAACCCAATTTGAGTGTGACCAATTCAATGGTGGCTTCCATATTTTGGAGAGCCGGCTCCAAGAATCCTTACTTTGGCACCAAAATGTTGAGTTTGTCCGAATTTGACCAATAAAAGCGGCAACTAAGTAACGGTACTAAGCAAAGAAATGTAGAAATCATAAAGTGGCTAAGCACATAAGTAGTAATGTTTTCGCTTTTCTGCATATAAGCAGGCCTAAGTGCACCCGTGTAATTTTGTTGTTTTATTTATGTATGACACCCCTTCCCCTCCGTTTCCCGCATTCTGCCGTAATACTGCGACACGTGTGCTGAGCTGAGAGCGTTATTCTGCAAGTGCTCGTTCATACGTCTGGTTCTTTGGCACAGCGTACCGCGAGACAGCATTCGTGTACGCCTTGACGGCGGCCAGCTTGGCTCACAGCGTGGCCCAAGGCTGCCGGACGGGCCGGCTGAGCCAGCGTTGTTCGTGCGCCGAGGCGTCGGGGCAGCAGCAGCAACAGCAGGGTTGGTACTGGGGCGGCTGCGGCGACAACTACCCGTTCGCGGCCAAGTTCGCCCGGCGGCTCCTGTCCCGGGACTCCCGGAAGAAGAGGCCGCGTACGCTGCGGACACCCGTTGACACGCACAACATCGTCGTGGGAATCAGGGTGGGTCCACCGCGCGCGGCAGCAACCCGATCCCCTCATCGATAGTTTGGGATATCGAGAGTTTAGTACGGCCATATATCTTTTCAGCACAAAGAGAGATAGGGGATTAGGAGAAGGAGCGCCCCACGGAACGCGCGTAAAAAACGGAAAATATTTAAAGAAGATGAGTAGAGACGGAATGGATGGTTGCCGAGGGACAGGCAGCAACAACACACCCGAAAAATTGTGACCGCACTGAGCAGAAGGTAAACCTGTTTTGCGGCATTCTGTTAGAAAACTAATTAGTTTTGCATTAACGTTGTTGTGAACAATCGCGTGTAAAGTGATAATACTAAAGCAGAAGGCGAATGTCGAAGCCGAGGAATCCAGCCGTACACTCCTTCGCAGTTTTGGAATACCTTCGCCTAGAGAAATTAGGTTTTGCGCGTCCGTGTGTGTACGTAGTGGGCGTTTTCTAGCGCGGCTTAGCGATGTAAACTTGAGATGGAAGTTATCTCTAATTTATTCCTTTATGCATAACGCCGCAATGTGACTCTATCCGCACAACCCGTTTTTGTCACAAATTAAACATGGTCTAACAGCTTTTTGTCAACGTTTTTAGGTCTTTAGCCTGCTCACACCCGTGGTCAGTATGCAGCGCGCACGTATCGCCGCAGGCATTGAGGCGAGGTATCCGGCCCGTCTGCAAGTGCCACGGAGTTTCCGGTTCCTGCTCGGCGAAGACCTGCTGGCGGGAGCTGGCGCCCTTCCCCGAGGTGGCTGTCAGGCTGAAGCGCAAGTACGCCAATGCCGTCAAGGCGGAGATCGAGAACAAGCCAGGATTCGCCGCCACGGACGTCCTGGTTAAGCCTCGCAAGGTTCTGCTCGGCACGACTGGGACGACGCAGAGACCCAAGTGGCTGGCGGCAGTCACGGCCGAGTTGCGCAGACTCGGGAGAGACAGGCTGGTCTTCCTCCAAGAGTCTCCTTCCTTTTGCGAGCCGAACCTGCTGACGCCGGGCATGGAAGGCCGCCGCTGCCGGGACCAGCGACACTGCGGCGAGGTCTGCTGCGACCGCGGACATCGCAATTTTACCCTGGTCGTCTACGAGAGGTGCCAGTGTCGCATGGTGTGGTGTTGCACGCTGGAGTGCAATATCTGCGAAAACGTCACGACCGCGTACTCTTGCCTGTGAAGTCAGACCTATACTCGTGTTGACTCGCCACGAGCAGTCGCTTAATTGGTTTCGCCACAGAACAGTCGGGAACTGAAATTTGGTGGTGATATGAATGGTAAAGCCAAGCCTGTGGTGAATGGAGACGTGATATTGTGTGAACCATGCTGTTTATTTTATTTTATTATTATTTTTTTTTTTTTTTGCATGGATCAAAAGCCTCGGGAAGCATGTGCTAACTTTCAGGTGTTTACCACAACATGCATCTACCTCTGGACTTTTGCGGTGGTGTCTGACTGCATCGTTAAATGAGCTGTTTTCAAATAACCGCCGCTTGATATGAGCGTCTGTCCTCTGACATGCTCGTCAATGAAACTACGTTGTCCCAGCATATATTTGCTCGCAATAGCAGCGCATGAAAATACGTATACATAACCGACCAATCGGGGCCGCACGATGCACTGTCCATTGCTGACGCGTCTGATAGAGCAATTAGAAGTTACGTGGGCGCTTGCGATTTCGTTTCTTTTTGTTCCAGCGTGTTTCGGTGATAACGAATGCTTCGAAACACGATACGTAATTATGGAACATCTGCGCCGCTGCTGCCTCCGCTCTGGAATGCCTAGCCCCACTGTGTATACCGCTTTCTTGGGAGGCACCTTTGGCGACAATGTAAGCGCCGTGTTACCGGACAGGAAGTGCGGGCTGAACTTTGTTGCATTTCTTGCATTTTTTGTTGTTGAATTTGTTGCATAAGACCATTGCTTACGTCCTTGCTATCTCTCTAGCTAGATCAGCTACTGTCTGCGGAATATAAATCGAAGTAGCGATCAGTTGAGGTCTTGTTAAATGTGGTTTTTGCGCAGTGCTTGGCCCTACAGGAAGAAAAAAAAATGCAATATTTAAGACTCTCGTCTATTCGACGTGTTGAACCAACGCTCCACTGGACCTTTAGAAACACGAATTGTTCCACTGTAAGGAAGCGATAAGCAGCTAGCACAGCGTCTAAAGGCCTAGTAAGATCAGAAATGTTGCCAACGCCTAGGAAGCAACCCTTGAAAATCGTGTGTTCTCTCTCTCTCTCTCTTTTATTGAGTGTTATATGATTTATATAAGCAGCGCTCGAGCTGGAATAAGTTGCTGTTGGAATTGTTTTCTAGCGCATATATCTCTCCTCTTCCAGCACAGGACGCAGGCAGGGGCGGATTAATAGTTACCAGGGCCCGGTTCAAAAAGCAATTAAAACAACCTCTATATCCCTCCCATCCGCTCCATGTTATCATGCTCGAGACTTTACCCGTTTTAGAATTGCCTATAGAGACCATGCACACGTGATATTTACTCGAAGAATCTGCGGACTGTTTATGAACATCGCCTGAGCATACACTTTCCCGCGGAGCACAAGAACAGACTGGCATCTAGACTGAGCTATTTTATAGGAAATCACAGGACACATAACATCGTCCTCCAGGTATCAGAACGCGCATTCCTGAAAAATAAATTTCCTGAGTGTTTTCTTCTTTTTCTTGGCTAATTGAATAGCGTAAGATGACTGACTTAGTGTGCATGAGAACAGACGAAGTCGAGATGGTTATTGATTGGGCTGTTCGCAAATTGTTACTGGGAATACGCTACTAGTCATATAATAGTTTTGTGAATTAATTCAGCAAGACGAACTGAAGCTTGCCTAAGGCAGTGTCTCTAGAGAAACTGCAATTTTATGTTCTGTATATTCACTAAAAGTACGGCAAATAATGTTCATTTCCTCAGACGCTGTTATTATGCAGGACGTTAAATTTTTTCATCGTTTTTTTTTAGCCATTTGAATGAGTACAAAGTTTTCTACTTTGACTGCAGGTATGTGAGGCTGGCTTTGGGATGGAGCGTATACAATGTTTGAAGCGATCGACATTGCTATCCCTAAGGTCTAATTTTAATCGTGGAGAATCAAGAAGAGCTTTGAATATTTTGCAGACCAAACCTCGAAATCCGTCATTTATTTTTCAGCAGTCAGGGACCCTTGAGAACTGAGGGCCCGGTTCATTTGAACCCTTTCAAACGTGGATGATCCGGCCCTGGATGCAGGTTTCGGGAGCGGTGCAGTGTTTAGGAGATAGCCGATGCGAACTATAGGTGGACCAACTCAACATTTGCGGGCCCATGAGCAATACATTTTCATATTTCACACTTTTTTTTTTTACGTATTCTTGGCCTATGTGACGAACTATGTGACGAACTGGTGGTTAGTCAAACTTAATGGCCTGTGTGTGTATCGTGATCATGGCTGCATGATGAGCCTCCTTTAATTTCTCTCCGTTAATTCTTAATATATTCCTTTTTTTTATGTGACACTGCTGCGCGTAGTATTGTCACGCAAATCCCGTTGACTGCTTCGCGGCATTAGTTAGACAAACGGCTTTCCTGTTTGCTCTATTAGAGATGCGAGTGACGCCATTTTCAATATGTGCATTGAGGAAAGTCAACTTTACGGATTATAAAAAAAAGCTTATTTTTGACGTTTAGTATTTCTGATTGCATTGTTGGCAAAGGAAATTTAAAAACTGGTTTCAGCTTTTATGTTTCGGTCTTTAATGTCTCGTTATAATCATGACCCTAAGTAAAAAGTAAAAATGCTGATTAGGTAATTTTGTTTACTTCATCTTTTAATCACTGAGCTCTATCACGTGCATAATGTCCACCTTGCTGTACAGTTCACTTTCACGGACTGCACACACGTTTCGCCCGCAGGGTTGAACGATCTGTAAAGGAGTTTAAAAACATTCGGTATATGGAACTACATAGAGTATGTAGCATGAAGCAGTTTTTATTGCGTGGTGTATGTGGTTGTCTGTTTCGTGACACTACGTCAAGAGTTCGACCACTCCGGCTTTAAATACGAATTCATTTGCTCAAATGTGAGCTTCTGAGCAAAAAACAAAAAGACGGCTTTCCGCTTTGATTTTGCGGATAAATAATGAATGATGTTAATATATCTTATCGTACTTGTGAAACGAAATGTTCGAAAGTTGAGTTGTCGCACAACTCTCTTATACAGCGTCACTATGCTGACATTAGACTGCCTGGCAGAGCAAAAACTCGTAAACATGGTGCGCATTTTATCGTCTTTTTTTTTTATGTTGCTCATAGCGTACAGTACCCGAATTTTGTGTCACGTAATGCTTGTTATCAATTATACATCATAATTAATAAGCAGTACCAAGTGCTGAGGAATAAATTAAGCCTACAGGGGATACTTTTGATTTGTTGCGCACCGTTAAACAGTATACGGTATCGAATCTTGTTTCTTTGGATTCAATTCCTGACCGTCACTTAATTCCCCGAAAATTTGTCATTATTTTAATATGCTGTGTCGTTGCGCTGTGCTGTTCAGGTAAGCTATCCTTCCAAGGAAAAGTTAACGCAAGACGTGGAAAATGCAACGGAGTCACCTTTGTTTAATGTGCACTCCAGCTAGTCGATTGTAAATGAATGAGTGAATTTATATTTAAACACTTTCAAGGTTTTGAAACCTTAGTTCTGTCTGAGACAATAAAGATAAGTTGTATGAAAGGGGATTTACAATAAAGAATGCGTTTGTTTATCTTCTCTCTCTTTCAGCCGCAATGCATTGAAGTTGCGTGTATGTATATTTCATTATTCATTTGATTACAGTTCAAAGTGATTGAAAACTAAAAAGCAGCGCAGGCTACGTGTGTTAAGAAACCCCTTCACCTTAACAAGCGCCGCCTTTTCTCTTTCAAAAGCAGTTCAAAGCATGAGACGGCGGCCATGTGGGCGAAACACAAAACAGCACTGTTAATTTCGAAAGTAAACGATGCTGCTTTAAAATACACGAAAGATAATGCAAATCCAGCTATAAGTGAGCAACGCGTGACAAATGAGGCAGTTAGCGTGAAATATGATGGACTATGGTGAACCTTGAGGTCTGATCACCTGGCATGGGAAGTTTGCTGCATGTTATGGCTTCGTCGGCGGATTCAGGTTCTTACAGATAGACGACAATGTTATGGAGTGAATATTTATAATAGTCACATTCGATGCGCATCCTGCATGGACATACGTTCTTTGCTTAATACACTCTGAGTTGCTCAAGAATTCATGATATATTTAAGTTTTATCTGCATACTATGTTATAGGCAAGCGTTTCCAAAAATCAGCTATAAGGCTGTGGTAACTTAGCATAGATGGGTGTGCCTAAATAAAAACTGTAACCGAGGTCCCATGAACATTTCTGATTTTCAATAAAATATTTATATGGAGCGGGCAAATGTCTCGACAATGGAATGGACCTTAGGTTTGCAAGATATGTAGTAGTCTCCTCTAAAAAAAAAAAAATCGTATATTACTACAAGTAGAAAACGACGTTATTGCCATTGCAAAAAGTTGCAAGTTTGGAGCCCTGCTTTTAGCGCACTGAATTTCGCCGTGCATTACTTTTACTTAATGAATCTATGTAATTTTTAATTTTAGTAGCTTTGTCAAGAACATTTTTTTCTTGCCGCAGTTGTTTTAGTAAAAAATCGCAAAGCTTGCTCATATAGCGACGCGCTGCGAAAACATCAATTTTTAATCCTATACTCTGGCACTTTCAAAGCCAAATTTCAAGAACAGCAAAATGGAGGATTTTATTTCCAATTAAAAAAGAAGAATCATCTTCGATTTTTATTACAATCACCCTCAAGAACACTTCCTACCTCAGTAGCTTTAGGAACTAAAAAGGTTTCGCATTATATTGTTGAAAAGTATAAATATTACTATAAACCACGGAGCCTATACTGAAAATTGTCAATATTTGGTTCTACATTCTTGCACGATCCTTTAAACTGTCTCTGTTGAAATTTTTTCTAGGCATTACAGAGGCTTTGTTTTTTATGCCAACAAAAAAGTGTAGCTTTGAAGTTGTTGTTTTTTTCCACATTTCATGGAATATGGCCAAAATTCAAAATATAAAAAATGGACAACTTTGATTCGAATTTTAAAAAGCCACACCACCACCTTCGATTTTTTTTTCAGTCTCTAAAAACAATCCTCCGTTCCTTGTAACTATCAGACACCAAAAACGTATTGCATTAGTTGGATACAAATATAAAAATAAACATGAAACTTACCGCATGCTCTTTATTCAATAGAATTGCTTCACATTAAGGAGTAGGTGTCGGAAATTCGTTATTATTTGCTATATTTCGTTAAATTTTATCTAATGCAATATTCAGAGCTTTCTCGGTGCTTATAATGTCGTGGTCTGCTTGTTGGCAGTGTTGATGATAACTTAAAATGTTATAAATTCGCTATTTCTTGCCATTTCATGGGAAATCGCAAGTGACGGTTTAGCTTTCACTCTATCCTGTCATTTTTTTTTTTATATAGTGCGGTGCAGACATATTCAATTTAGCTCTTAATTATATTATTTCATACCTCGTTTGTAGTAAAGGTTAACAATAATATCGTTTTGAAGACGATTTTCCTCAACTGGACTTACGTACTATCATATAAGCAAAACACTCTAGAGCATGATAGCTTTGGTGGAATTATATATCTCTTTATTCCGGCGGCATTATTGAACCGAGATAGCGAGTGCTCTTGTCGACGGAGATATTGAGTTCAGAGAAAAGGCAAGTGAACACAAAGACAACAAACACGTTTCCCTCCAACCTGCAAAGTCTCAAGCAAAACACGTGACCAGAGCCTTTGCAGGTTAGATGAATGACGGATTCGCTTTGCGTTTTCTCGCCTCTCCTAGCCTAGACAGCTCTGACGGCAAGACTAATCGCCATCTTGGCTGATTCGTGCCGCAGGCATAAAGGCATAAACAGTTTCGCCAAAACTATCATATTCTGCCTATCATAGTACTTCAGAGCACTTAAGAAAAATCATCTTCAAAACATGTTAATTTTTATCTCAATTGAGTATAATTAAGAGTTTGATTGAATGGCACTGCGGACCCCCCCCCCCCCCCCTAAAAAAGATAAATAAAATAAAAGTAGAAGATGGAGTAAAAGCTAAACCGTCACTTGCATTTTCCCATGAAATGGCAAGATAAAGCGAATTCATTCCCTTTTAAGCTATTTTCAAGATTTCCAACAAGCAGAAAATGATTTTATAAGCACTGAGAAGGATTTGAATACTTTAAGAAAATTTTAACTAGATTCAGTAAATAATAGATTGAATTTCTCACGCCTAGAGAGGAAGGCCTGTGCAATTCTATAGAATAAAAACATGCGTTCAGCTTTATATTTGTTTTTATATTTTTATTCTGCATAATGTAGTACATTTTCAGTGCCTGATATTAAAGAAGAACGGAGGATTGGTTTTAGGATATTTAATTGAAAATCTAAGACAGAGTCTTTAAATTTTAATCAACATTGTCCATTTTGTGACATTTTTTTATAATTTTGGCCAAATTGAAAGTAAAGCGGAGAAACACCGGAAAGCTCTGGAGCTACAATTATTTGCTAGAATGAAGAACAAGGCTTGGGTAATGCTGGGAAAAAGATTTAATGGCAACAAGTTATTGAGTCGCGCCAAAATGCAGGAGTAAATATTTACAATTATCAGTACACGCTCTGAGTTATATACATATATTACATTTTATAGTTTTAAGCTATATAATGAAATACCTTTTTAGTCCCTAATATATCTGAGGTGCCGAGGGTCCCTGAGAAAGATGATGTTCTTTTCTTTTTTTCAAACTGGAATCAAAGTTGCGCCTTTATTGATGTTTCCAAATTTGGCTTATTTTAATGTGTTGTGGAGAATATACACAGCGAACCACAGCCTGAAACTTTGCCCGACCTGAACGACATAACCTCCATAATAAAGACAAAAAGTTTTAGCAAATTAATCCTTTGTGCCAGAATGTAGGATTGAAATTTGACTTTTTTGCAGCCCGTCGCTCCTGGAGCAGAGTTTGCGATTTTTTTTCTAAACCAACTGCGCCAATAAATTTTATAATTCTCCTAAAAAGAAAAGTTGCATAGAATTGTTGAGTAAAAATAATGCATGAACATTTCTTCATGCGCGAGCAGCAGGCTTCCAAAACTTGAAACTTTTTGAGATGGCCAAAACCGGGTTTTCCACATATGATTTTTTCGGACAAAGCTCTTGCGTAATATGGAAAACTAAAGCTCAGTTTTTTTGGAAAACTAAGGCTCATGCCTGCCTGCCTGCCTGCCTATCTATCTATCTATCTATCTATCTATCTATCTATCTATCTATCTATCTATCTATCTATCTATCTATCTATCTATCTATCTATCTATCTATCTATCTATCTATCTATCTATCTATCTATCTATCTATCTATCTATCTATCTATCTATCTATCTATCTATCTATCTATCTATCTATCTATCTATCTATCTATCTATCTATCTATCTATCTATCTATCTATCTATCTATCTATCTATCTATCTATCTATCTATCTATCTATCTATCTATCTATCTATCTATCTATCTATCTATCTATCTATCTATCTATCTATCTATCTATCTATCTATCTATCTATCTATCTATCTATCTATCTATCTATCTATCTATCTATCTATCTATCTATCTATCTATCTATCTATCTATCTATCTATCTATCTATCTATCTATCTATCTATCTATCTAATCTATATATCTATCTATCTGTCTGTCTGTCTGTCTGTCTGTCTGTCTGTCTGTCTGTCTGTCTATCTATCTATCTATCTATCTATCTATCTATCTATCTATCTATCTATCTATCTATCTATCTATCTATCTATCTATCTATCTATCTATCTATCTATCTATCTATCTATCTATCTATCTGTCTGTCTGTCTGTCTGTCTGTCTGTCTGTCTGTCTGTCTGTCTGTCTGTCTGTCTGTCTGTCTGTCTGTCTGTCTGTCTGTCTGTCTGTCTGTCTGTCTGTCTGTCTGTCTGTCTGTCTGTCTGTCTGTCTGTCTGTCTGTCTGTCTATCTATCTATCTATCTATCTATCTATCTATCTATCTATCTATCTATCTATCTATCTATCTATCTATCTATCTATCTATCTATCTATCTATCTATCTATCTATCTATCTATCTATCTATCTATCTATCTATCTATCTATCTATCTATCTATCTATCTATCTATCTATCTATCTATCTATCTATCTATCTATCTATCTATCTATCTATCTATCTATCTATCTATCTATCTATCTATCTATCTATCTATCTATCTATCTATCTATCTATCTATCTATCTATCTATCTATCTATCTATCTATCTATCTATCTATCTATCTATCTATCTATCTATCTATCTATCTATCTATCTATCTATCTATCTATCTATCTATCTATCTATCTATCTATCTATCTATCTATCTATCTATCTATCTATCTATCTATCTATCTATCTATCTCTGTGTGTGTGCGCGTGCGTATGCACGTACTTCCATCCATTGAATCTCTATATATGTAATCTATATCCCTATCTAGCCCCCAGCCATGCCAGCAGCTCACGCAGAACGGCACCGTCCCTATTAGTATATTGCTCACCTAGTTGAGTAAACAAAGGCGTCCAAAATGGCTCCATTGCAGAGTGAGCGATATTAAATGGCTTTGGAATGAGGGAAGCGCTGGCTGAAGCTTTCTAACTGCCACGTTGCCGTTGCACGCAACCTACAAGCGAAGGGTGACATTCCGCGGCAGTAACCTTCGGTAGTTAATTCTGAAAGAGCCCCTTTCAATCGCGTGCATGCGTCGACATGCATGGGAGCGAATTATTTGCGTACATGGTACGCGTACGTACCAATTAAATATTCAGCCTGACTGGGCCATACAGGGCAACTTTGGCGGTTATTATGTCTGGCAATAATCATTTCGTTTTCGCTCTTTCCTTTTCCTCCCTTTGTTCATCTCCCCTCATGTAGGGTAGCCTACTGATAATCGCCTTGTTAACCTCACTGCCTTTCCGTTCTTCTGTTTCTCTTTTTCTCTCTTGTCTTTAAAACCTTGATTGTAGATAATGTTGGACTTCCCGGGTCTTATTTTTTCGACGGTATCTTTTTAGAGGGGCGCGTATTCCTTAGTGCAAATATCTCTATCTTTTCGGCGATGCAATCGATCCCGGATATATAAAATTATTGGTTACATTCAGCTCTCCGAATATCCCCGCAGCAGTGCTTGTTCTAGTGTAGCCTAATGATCCCTTTCCGGGTGTGGAACCGGGCCTGCTGCATAACCTTGAGCACCTGTTGGCAAAAGCTAACGCTGTAAAACCGCTCGGCGAGGTGAACAAGTTCGATTGAAAGTGCCCTTCTACCTGGCAGTTTGTTTTCAATTCCACATTTCTGTAATGCGGCGAAGCCAAAGTTCGGTGCATTCATCAGTTGTGCAGTGAAGCGTGCACGTGTGCCTCGTGTTGGTGGGTTGCTGAATGAGACGAAGAAATGTTCGCCCTATTTCCACAGCATAACGGCGTTCATAGTGTACCGGTAACAAAATTAGACTTCTTATCGTCACCGGCGGCTTTTCATAAAGCACCATACACAGCAGCTTAGATGTCAACCCAATCACAACGGGGTTTATGAGAGAGACAGAGAGAAAGCCCTTTATTTTCACCCCTCAAAGTATGGGTGACCGGGTGAGACGCAGCTCCCCTTTTCACCGTCTCTTTCCCCCCTAGACGTCGTCCGGAATCAGTGGGCTTCTGGCGGCGGCCTGGGCTTGACCGCTGACTTGTTTTTGGGCTTGTTCTTCCTGGCTGTGGAGGAAGGATTCCCATGACTCTTTATTTCCATCCATCCCGTTTAGCGCTGGGCAATCTCAGATCATGTGATTTAGGGTCGCTATGCCTGCTCAGTTTTTGCATTTGGAAGAGTGCCCCTCAGGATGCCATTTGTGTAGAATATACGGGTTTGGGAAGGTACCCGTCTGCAGTTTTCGCCAGATTGCTTCTTCCTTCTTTCTGATAAATCTTCGGGGGGGGGGGGGTCTCCTGGCCATTCTGTAGTGTTCCAGATTTTCCCTGTATGTGGTCAAGTATCGCTTTTTGGACAGGAAGTAGTCTGCTCGCGCTGGGGCCCGGTGTGTGAGTCCTCGAGCGACCTCGTTGGCGATCTCGTTCCCTGGGAGTCCACTATGGGCGGGTGCCCATATTATTTTAATTAGGTCATTGGGTATGTTCTCCTTGCCTGCTTGCAGAATTTTGTCGGCCTCTGGACACCTTACCGTTGTCATAGGCTTTGATTGCAGTTTTAGAATCGGTGATGATTAGACTGCTTGTGAAGCGGCGCGACATGTAAAGTGTGAACAGCGCGCTCGCGCCTACGGAACGGCGCGTTGAGGTGCGCCCAGTCAACACCACCTTCTTTACGAAGGTGGTGTTGACCAGTGCGACCTTCTTTACGACGCCTGGGCGAGATGATGTTTTGCCCATGCTTTTCCCAGTATGCTGAACGCAAAAACGTGAACTCGACCGCGTGCGAAATTAGTACCGCGGTTTTAGAATCAGAAATTATATAGCGTGCTTCTGTATATATGTGCAAGTGTGTAGGCGAGGGCTATCTTCCTCGGCTGCCTCCGAAGAGGTCACCGAAGCAAGTGGGACAGTAGCAAAGGTATGTAGGGAGGAAAGGATCCATGGCGTGAGCATTACTGAGCGCAAAGCGCCGAGGTCGATTCTTGGGACCACGGAAACAGTCTTCGGGGTCTTCAAACGGCGGAGACAGCTAGGCCAGCAAGATGCCACAGGTTTGCCGCTTATTTCACGAACTTTAGGAGATGCTTCTGCTTTTGTTGTATTATTGCCGTTGTCTCATTTTTGTAATGGTACATGCTGTAGCTAGAGGGAGGGAATGGTTTGGACGGAATTTAGCGGAAAGATGAAACAATATGTGCATCACTTCTAGAGAGAAGTTGTTTTCTTGACTTAGTTTTGGATAGATAAAATCTAGAAGATAATTTAAATGTAAGTGAATTACTGAGCAGAAGCAATTGTAGTGTAATTTCCTTACTTTTTGAAAGCAGTAATAAGTAATGTAATTTAATTACATTTCTGCGGTCTTCAGCAAAGTAATAACCAAGGTAATTTAATTCATTTTCAAGAGTAATTTTGCCATGTATACTAGAGACTGGTAGTCGCAAACCGGCAACCAATCAGCGGCGCCGCTGAAATGAACGGAAGTTAGTTTTACGTCTGGCTTCTCCTTACTGGCGAATAGCCAAGATCGACAAGTCTCATTCCAAGCGAGACCAATTCGTGAATTCGCGAGTGTGAACATCGGTCAAGCTGAGAGGCTGTCTGGTCGCACGCCCTTCGCGACTCGCAAGAGCCTTAAGATCGCGTAAAAATGAGCGATACTGCAATGACAAAAAAAAAAGCGTCCCACTCTCGTCACTAAGAGCACGTAATAAACTTAGAAGACGCATCACAACATCGCTGATGCACATGAAGCGGTCCTGTGTGACGCGGGCAGCCAGGGAGATCCCGTCTTTTTCCTCTGACGGCTGCTGCAAGAGAAACCATTCTCACCGCGGGGCGCGAACGGCGGTCGTCCCTTTTTCCGGCTGAGCGTGCGCACGCACGTTTACTACGCGCGCGGACATTTCACTCTTTAATGAGGGCCGTAGAGGTGATCGGACACATCCCGCGCCCGGACCCCACGGCCAGGCCATTTATCTGTCTGCGAGGCGCGAAGAATCTCTCGCCTTCTGAAGGTGGGAAAGGGGCCGAGGTGCCAAGAACAAAGAGAAAAGAAAGCTCCCGAGTGAAGAAGGGCAACCCGCGGGGGGGAAAGGATGAGCAGAAGCGCTGCTTCGAGGAGGGCGTCCATGGACGCAGCCGGCGACCGAGACAGCTTCATAGGCGACCGCTGGCGCCGATGGTGCCAAGTGGGCGTTCCCAAAGGCAAGGCCTCTGGCAGGTATAACAGATGGCTCCGTGCCCCCTTGCGGGGTGGGGTCGCCTCATAAGAGAGAGGAGGTGGACCGCCCTTGTAATCAGGTGCACCCCCCCCCCCCCCCCCTATCCTCCCTTCCCCGCCGCCACCGCTAACGCCCTTCGCAAATTAATGACCCTCTCCCCCATGGCGACTCTCTTTCCTGCGTACAATATTCTCCCTCT
The DNA here is from genome assembly GCF_055883805.1 of Amblyomma maculatum. Classification (NCBI taxonomy): domain Eukaryota; kingdom Metazoa; phylum Arthropoda; class Arachnida; order Ixodida; family Ixodidae; genus Amblyomma; species Amblyomma maculatum. Next base: position 113,922,313 of record NC_139345.1, on the reverse strand, counting down.
CATCTCGATTGAGGAGGAGTGAGCGGCACTGCAGCGGCGATTACCCCCGGCCTGCACGAAGCACGGCTTCTTGCCGGGAGGGAACGCGGCGGCGTCGCCCGCTAATCCCGGCCTAACGCGCGCCGACTTGTTTCCAAGTGCCCCGGCGGACCACACACGCACGCGCGCGCCTTACCAAGCAGATTCCGGAGGGCATAATAAGAAGAATGAAAGGAAGGAGAGAATGAATTGGCTGATTAGGTTCTCGTTTTGTTTCCTTCTTAGGTGCCGATGACTCTTTCCCCGGCCGGACGATCGCGCGCCCCTCTGCTTGCCCCCTGTGCGTCCAATTCCTCTACCAGCGCTTCCTTGCTTGCTCGCCCGACAAGCGTCTCTCTCTCCTCATCTCGTCTCCCGTCTTGTTGTTGTTGTCGTCTCTATTCGAGCGCGCTGTTCGCCGTCTGCGCGTCTGTGAGCAGCTGCTGCGCGATATTCTCCCTCCGTTCCTCGGTCTTTACGACCCGCATTCGATTGCGCAGTCCGCAGCCGCATAGGGAAATATGGACTAAGCTTTCGCCTTATAAGTTCGCCCCGCAGTCTCTTGCTGTTCTGATTGATTGATTGATTGATGAGCCGACGGTGGCCCTAACTTCGGGAAGGGGGCACCGTTTCGGATTGAAGCGCAGCGGGGAGTCTCGCCAGAGTTCGAGATTCTCTTGTTCGAGATGTATGAAACCATCGTCGCTGCCATAGAACGCTGACATCCATTAGAATGGCCGCTTCAAGCCAACATAATTGACCCTGGCTAAACATTTTGTCATTCACTATACCTCTTCGTGCTTGTATTTAAAACGCTTAATTCCTTTATGACAAAATAACGCAAGAAGCACTGTGTTACTCATACTTCGACGAAGATTCCTTTAACCTTTAATTCATGCTTGTAAATGGAGCTCCAGCTTCCGCACTCCACTCCAGTACCATCAATGTATTCTCCTGACGTCATCGGAGGTTAACAGACACAGCAACGAAAATCGTGCAGAGGCCATCGCTCCTCTTGATTAGTTTACACAAGCAAGCCATGAAATCACCGCGCACGCAACATATAGTGCTGGGCTGCCGGAGCATATGCAAAGGACGTTCTGCATGCAAAACCTTGTCGACCAGGCGGTGCCCAAGACCACGATCATCCTCCAGCACACATATGACAGCAAGTAGTGTCACATATATTCTTGCACAAAATATCTCAATACCTTTGCAGAATGGTGCCGTGAGAGCATGGTTGGTAAGAAGACAAATTTCTTTTTGTCGAAATCGAGGACACACCACGCACAACACATTACAAAACAACATCTTTATAATACACATAAGGTTAAAAAACATTGTTTTCGATGGCACTGAAGGCACGCTGGTGGTAAACAAACAATCGCATTGTGCGCATGGTAGAAAGAAAAAAAAAGAAGAAAGAAATGCTAATGTTGTGGAACAAAATAAGTTAAGTCTGCAAATAAGCTTCTAAAAATGTTGCCGCCAGCTCTCGCCCGGTCAAGAACGTGCGCGTTCCCAAACACGGCTCGGTCCTTGCCCCTTTATGACAAATAAGGCGGCGAACCAGACAACATGCGAATGCATGGAGGACTGCGGTGATCGCAGCTACGACGTTATGACGTCATGAAGAAAATGTGACGTTCACTATATACCTCCCGTTTACGCTTCTCTTGTGGTAAGCACGGGTGCAGTATACGGCGTTTTTTTTTTTTTGCTTTAATGAACAATAATAGCTGCATGCACTTATAAGTTATCGCAATACGACCGAAAACATTTACGATTGAATCATCATCATCGTCAGCCTGACTATACCCACTGCAGGGCGAAGGCCTCTCCGATATTTCTCCACTTAACTTACGATTGAATACTGCCAATCAAACGCACCAATGCTCTATAATGCATTTCCGTATGCTTTTTGAAATCAACGGGCACAGAAAAACGAAGTTTCTCTACATAAAAGAAACAATTATATGGAACCTCATTATTTTTGCAGTCGTACTCATAACAGCCACTTTGTAATGGTTCACTTTTTATACTGATCCGAAGCAGGCTTTCGTTAGCTTCCAACCTTTTATGAAAACTTATCATAAATAAGTCGTGCAAAACACTGGCATGATCAGTGACTTCCAACAGAAGTTAGCACGCATTTTTAAGCTTCAGCCTTTTGTGCAGTCAGTCGATCGTCGCAGTATACAAGCCATTACGGTCATAAATGCTTTCTCAGAACAATAAATAACAAAGAAAAATTACGCAGGAGGAAAACGCGCTCTTTGGCTGCTCTCGTGGTATCTCCTCAACGGTCTTGCAACCATTATCATGACGCAGTTCATTATATCAAACCTTCCAAACTGTAAACAATGTTCTCTATAGACAATTTGGATCACGATAAAAAAAAAGGAAGCTCGTGTGTCGTCCATCAAGCTCTCGAGATGACACGCTCGTGTTATTCTTTTTTTTTTCTTTTGTGACCAACAAATGAACGTCTTTAAATGTCTCCTTGCAGTAAGAAACAGCTGGGCATGCATTGACTTTTCGTCTTTGGCAAAACGTTATGAAGTGCTCTGTGCATAGTTTCATGCGGGACGGTCTTCATAAGAATGGCGCACTCTTCCCAGCTGCCGAAGCTGGGCTATCGAGCATTTCTGCAGAAAAAAACAAAAACAAAATCTGTACTCAGCCATGCGTTGCAGAAAAATGAGTCATCGAAACGGACAATGGCATAAAATGCCTGTAGGCGAACGCCCATCGTTATAAGCAGAACTCATGGTGTCAGCTGCTCTTATCTAGGCCTGGTTTTTCTTTTGCATGTAAGTTATTTTAATGGGCAGAAACTCTATAAATGCCGCGTTAGAGCCCCACGTGATGTATTTAGTTAACTAAACTGTGAACAGTCTATTCCCCACCTCTTGTACAAAAATGCAAAAAAAAAAAAAAAAAAAAAAAAAAAGCTATCCCACTCTTCCTGCCCCATCTCGTGTTTCATCTACAAAAACAACTGATAGGAAGTCTTTGAGTATACGATAGACAAGCGCAATCAACACCATGTCTGCCGCGGAGAAGCCACCGAAAAACATGTCGCTACTAACGTCACAACACCGCAACATCACGACAAACAAAGCCTACGACATGTACCGAGGACATACGGTCGTTAATGAAATGCCTTGAACTACGAGTTGAATGGCCGCGTTACTATACACATCAACAAAGTTTCATGGTAACCAGCGGCGCATGCGTGCTTCACAATATAAGCCACCTTTAAACTTCCACTCCTGACTGAATGGTAATTAAAAAAAAAAGCACAGTAAGAACACCAAAGCGCAGAAATTTGACCAGGTCTTAAATGCCATCAGCCGGGGAGGCAAGAAGCCACGAACACTGTCCACTTCACAAACCACCGAGGCAACAACAACGTGAAAGAAATTAAAAAAAAAAAAAGAAACCACCTACACTCGATTTCCTGCTAGCCCGATGCACACAAGTCTGCAATTTTGTCCGCAGCCCTGTTCAGAGCTCACACAATGCAGCGTCCGCGGCCCTTTTAGTGATTTTTGGAGGCCGCAGAGGAGGCGATGCACAGACACGGCCCCGCAATAGAGGCTGGCTTCCAGTCCACTTATGTACACACACATACACACACTGCCGAGCGTTAATCGCAGCATGAGCTCACGGAGCCCAATGTTCACTATATCACAGACCTTGTCGAAAACGAAAACGCAGTTTATGCCTGGCGAGCCTGCGCTGTGGACGAGCCCCAGTGGCCTGGTGGATCCTTGCGCGAAAGCTGTTCAGCCGCAGCAAAGAGAGGTGGAGAAAAAAAAAAAAATGTGTCAGCTCTCAAACTTCTCTTGCCAGCATTGCAGAGGCGCGGCGAAGCCACGGAGGTGATAAATGGAAGAAAAGTTCTGTTCTAAACAACTATAGCGGTCGAACGAGGAACAAGCAGTTTCTGTCATTCGCATACGACGACGTTTCGGATAAGCGCTCTTCTCCTGTCGTTCAAGGAGGAGAAGTCACAGTCTCACCACTCGCTTCTCACTAAGCCTAACGACAACAGCGTTGCGAGTCTTCGCCGTGGCTAAGAGGGAAATGAAAGAGAATGGGCTAAGCAGAGTCGCACCACAACGAACACTGTCACTATAGACACGTGGTCTCCTGCAGGGTCTCGAGGCACGTCTGGCACGTGACGTTGCAGCAGTACTGGAAGGTGCAGTTGCATGCCACGCTGACCACCGTCTGGCGGCTGCGCACCTTGCGTCCGCAGCACAGGGTGCGGCAGTTGTCGGGGCCCTGCGAGCCTAGCTTGCAGTGGCGACCGCGCGTGCCCAGCGAACCGGTGCGCCGGTCAGGCTCGCAGTAATCTGGCGACTCCTCGGAGAAGACGATGTCTTCGCGTCCCGGAGGCCGCGCCGACTCCGGAACGAAGCCCTTGCCCGAGTTACCGGCCGTAACGCGCAAGGCGCCCTGGAATCGCTGCTTGAGCCGCAGGCCGACCTTGCTGAAGGTGGGCAGCTTGCGCCAGCACGTCTTGAGCGAGCAGGTGCCGGACATGCCGTGGCAGCGGCACACTCGCTCCAGGTGCAGCCGAACGGCCTGCGATGAAGCGAGCGAAAAGTAAGGAAGACAGTTCATAGAACACCCGGACAATTTTACATCAAATACGTGTTCATCACGATGCGTCTTGACACTTTGGTGTACGGTTCGTGCCATTTTAGTGCAAAGCAGAGGACGAGGGTGTCGAATCTTTGAACACGTATAACGCAAGTGACGTAGGTGCTGGCAGTTGCTTCATGCATGCATGGATACACGACTAAAAAGGACACCGGCCCTCTTTTTCAGGAGAGTCTTATAATACTTTCTTTTTTGTCAGCCACGGCCAAAAATAATGTCAACACCAGTGATTACCACTGTATTCACCAAAAATGTGCTCCGTACAGAATTTGCCAAGTTTCAGCGGCATGATCGACACAGCTTGTGGCCTTGCGGTGACGGTATACGGATGCCTGAGATTGACAGGATCGAAAACATACAAAGAGCGCGGACAAAAAGCGAACAATGTACAAATGGCTAGAAATAGGGAATCCCGTCCTAACCATGCGCAGTTTCCTTCACCAAAATAGGTTACTCTTGGCGGTCATCGCACGAAAGACGAGGACGACCTTTCGTATCAGGTGACACCACCAGAGGTGGGCAACCTCATGAGGTTTCGACCTCATGAGGTCGACCTCAACCTCAAAATGACCTCAACCTCACGGAGTGAGGTGAGGTTGAGGTGAGGTCGGTGACAGCTCGAAATTTTTTGAGTGAGGTCACGAAATTGGACCTCAACCTCACGCGTGAGTTTGAGGTTGAGTGAGGTCGTCATTGTGTGAGGTCGAAATTGTGAGGTCCAGGCTTTTTGCTGTTGCCGCGGCTTTCTTCGAAGAGCGCCCCTTTTGACGCGGAGCTCGAGCGTACTGCCGCGGTGTGCCCGCCGACTCTCGGTGTTTGGTTACCCCCCAATCGGACGACCGGATGCGGCAGCCCCTGCCCAGCTTTCGGCATTCCACCGTAATGTCCGCAGCCCGAGACCGCTTCCCTCTGGTCTACTTGGTAGGAGATATTTTTTTTTTTACTTCACGAACTCCTCATGCCCCCCGTCAGCCACCCCCGTCTCCTCTGACTTGTTTGTGCCGATGCTTGCGGCAGGCTCAAACGCCCAGGAGCGCGCAAAGCACATAACTCACGTTGACCCGCGGTGCTTGTGTCGGAGGCCGCAAAGAAAGCAGCAAACTAAAAAGCGAAGCAAATTGTCTTTGCGCAGACGGCGCGGAGCAGAACTGTGTCTTGTGCATGCCCGTTTCCAGGCTGCTGCCTTACATTCGATAAAGGACCCTGCTGTACATTACACGGAAACTTAACAGAAAATGGTGCAGCGAAATTGTTAGGGGACGTGATACTGACAGATAAAAAAAAAAACATGAACAAACCAGAAAAACCGGCACAATACCATCTGGGCATTTTATCGAAGTCCTCCCTTTCGAATTGTACGTCATCGTTCTATATTTCGGCCCTGTAAATTTATATTCTTGTATTTTCCAGAAGAACCTCTCTTTGGTCTTTGCTGCTTGTTTCTTATACAGATTCACAGGTGGCCCCGAACAACTGCAATGGGACGAAATGGACGGCACATCTTATAAGACGCAACTGGTATACAGGAAAACGCATGCGCATGTTAACCATTTGCCGAGATAGAACAGACAAAAAAATATATGGGGCTTGTATGCAGTCAAGCGCAATGAAAAAAAAAAAAATGATTTCGCTCCGCTAAGGCCCTTTATTTCTCTCTCAAATTCTATTGAAATCAAGCAATGCAGGAGGAAGGAGGAGAGTAAGGGATTCTTAACTTCATAATATCAGGTTTTTCTTGAAATCTCTTATTCAGGCGCAGAAAAAAAAAGAGAACAGCGTTCTCCCACATGTTTTTATGAGCTAGAAAGTATTGAGATGGTTTCCGGCTGGACATTTTGGTGTCTAGACGGACGAATTGGTGTGGCGAACTGAACGTGTCTGTTTTGTGCTCCCGTCTGCTCGAGACGGACGAATCAATCGGATGAAAATTTTTGTGGCCAGATGTCGGAATAATTTTTTCAGATATTTGTTTTTTTTTTCTTTAAAGATCAATTTTAATGTACGTGATGTGAAGCCAATTACATGCTAGCACTGAGGAATGCCGTAATAATCGATGTCTCAAACCTTCTATAAGCTCTGGGAAGCGCAGTTCTCTTCTGTTTTTAGTGCGCGATATTTGTTATTACTTTCGTCAACATGGTATTTATTTATATATATTTTCTTGTATGTCAATTAAGTTCGTACACTTCCGAAAAGAGAACAGGCTTCTGCCCTCACATTAGGCTCTTTTTCAGAGGCCCATAGCCCAACCCTCCTTTCCACTTACCCGCGCGGTCATTTAGTTTTTTTTTTTCTTTTTCTTTTGCAAGTATTGGAAAGAGCGATCTAGTCTCTGAAAGCGGAGCTGGCACACATACGCCATTGCCGTTTGGTGTGTATTGGTGACAGTTGGGCATTCACCGCATGAGCAAAACCAGATGCCTACACACCATGCATGGCAAAATTACTTTTGAAAAGGAATTAAATTACATTACTTATTACTGCTCCTAAAAAGTAATGAAATTACATTACGATTACTTCTACTCAGAAATTAAATTACTTTTAAATTACTTTCTAGTTTCCATCCATGCAAAAACTAATCAAAGCTAATAAACAAAACAAAAGCTTGTTCTTTGGACGCGAAGGACACACATTCTTTCGTCTTCTCGCCAAATTCTGTCCCAGAGAGCTATTCCTTCCCTCTCTCCTACAGCACGGGCCATTAAAAAAAATTAAAAAAAAATAAAAAAACCACGTGGTCGAACAGTCGTGAAATTACCGGCGAACCCAGCGTCTTGCTGGCACGGAGCTGTCTCCGCCATTTGAAGGGCCCGAAGAAGCTAGGTTATTTATTGCTTCCGCAGTCCCAAGAATCGACGTCGGCACATTTGTTCTCACTGCTCAGTAATGCTCAAGCCACGGTGCCTCACGTCATGGACCCTTCCGCTTATCTCCCCCAGCCCCAATCCTCCCTCGCACCGTGGTGTTGAGTGTAACCAGGCACCACTGTGCACTCACTAGCCGACGCAGCAGGGAGTGCCGCTGCACCACGCTCGCAACCAGTTTTCAGCTCCAGCCTTTTTGCACCATTTCTCCCTTCGGGATTCCCTTGACGCCTTGTATCCTGCTACTTGGAGAATGGTTGCCCCTGCTACACACGAGGTCTCAGACGCACTGTTATGCTTAATCTGCCCCCCTTTGCCGATCCGTTACGCTGGCTTCGCTTGCCGCACGTCGTTCTTGCTTTCGCGGCACTCTACTTCGTTGACTATTACCAACCCGAAAAAGGAATTAATTACATTACAAATTACCGACAAAATAATTGAATTACTGTAATTAAATTATTGCCATGTCTGCTACAGACGGACGGCGAAGGGAGGAGCGCGTGCACAGCGGGGGGCGCGGTCCCTCCGGGCTGCTTGCTCACCTCCTTTCTGTTGTTCTTGCCTTTATTTTACGTTTATGTGCTGTAACTATACGACAGTAACGGGGAAACGGTTTCTCTAGATTCACCTACGGTGCATGCGGCGAAGCAGCTTCGGAGACACCACCGTGCAATTTATTAGTTCATTCTTCAAAGGAAAACAAGTGAATACCACAAAGAAGCTCGTCTCAGAATTGTTGGCGAAATGGCATCCAGTATTCGGTTCGGACGTACAAGTATTTATATCGTGTGTGTGTGTGTGTGTGTGTGTGTGTCTGTGTCTGTGTGTGTGTGTGTCTGTGTGTCTGTGTGTGTGTGTGTGTGTGTGTGTGTGTGTGTGTGTGTGTGTGTGTGTGTGTGTGTGTGTGTGTGTGTGTGTGTGTGTGTGTGTGTGTGTGTGTGTGTGTGTGTGTGTGTGTGTGTGTGTGTGTGTGTGTGTGTGTGTTTAGGCGGGTGGGAGTAGGACATTTTGCTCCGGCGAAATTTGACGGGCGAGCCGATGTTCGCGACAGCAAAGTGGTTCACGTTTACCCTTTTTCCTAGCAGTTCCGACCCTTGTAATTTTTTAATGTAAGCGTGGTGTTCGAAGAAGCAATTTCGCCAATTCTTGCAATACTCCACGGGATCACAGAATTATAAACTAATGCCCAGGATTGGCCGGTTGGGACCTCATAAGATAAACAGCATTCCTCTTCGAAATTTTCTGAAGGTTTATGTGGCGTTGGCCGAGTTTTATGATTAATTGGTGTTTTGCTGTCTTTTCCTCTTTTGTTTGTTTTGTTGGGGATTTAGTCTTCACAGGTCGTTTCATGAGTGGCTTTTACGGAAAATTTGTGCCCCGTTAATATGACATCCTTTAATATGGAAGACCCGAATTATGGACAGTTTTTCGAGGGGTGAAGATTTTTCAGTGTATTTATGTCTCGTTAATATAGAAACTCGCTCTCTGAACAATGGAGATGGGATGAATGCACACAGCCTATTCGGCCCATGTATTTGTGTCTCGTTAATATGGACATCGTTTAAAAAAAGCAGAAGAGTCCGAACGCAAGTTAAAGAAGGGTGCACAAGCCGGGAACCTATGCGACAGCCGATACGGTCGGATGCCTGAACGAGTCCTGTGGAGTTGGAAAGAACCAAAGCGGGCGTGTCGTCGTTCTAGGAGGGAAGGGAGGGGGGGGGGGGGGGGGGGGCGCAAGAGTGGGAAGGAAGGGAGGAAAAGGAGAAAAGGAGGGTGGATGACAGGGATCGTACACAGCAAACCGAGGGTCAGCTAACTAAGAAAGACCCCAAAAGGAGGGAACCGGGAAATTTCTGGGTGCAGCGGCAGCGCCGCAACTAGAGGCCGCAGTCGGGAAAACAGCAACATGTGGTCGCAGAACAGAAGAGAGGTCGGTAAAAGCGTAAGAAAGAAACAATAAGAAGAAAGACAAGCGCCAAAATTGGGGGTGGGAACTGAAGTTTTTCTATCCCAGAACACAAAGTGTGTTCCATGAAGCAGTTAACGCTTTTCGGTCAGGGTTAAGACACACTCACGAAGTAGAGCGACAAAAGAAACGCGACGACCACGCAACCAGGACCGGGCGTCCCGGTCTGGACGCCCGTCCTTCTCATGCTCCTGGTTTTCGTCACTGTTGCGCTGCCGAACTACCACATTTTGCACCACAGCGATCCGCATGTCGGCTTCGCCTTGAGTCAACGATGCGGCCTTGACAAGGTCTGAGCTCTTCGTAGTCGGCTAGCCGTCGTTCTAAACTGTACTTCAGCTTGCAGTGTTTGTTTCATAGGAACACATACAAACGGCACAGGAAAGGGCTGTTTGATAGCCCTCTGTATAGTAGCCTGCCAACTTGACTCCCTCGCTTCCTTACAAAAACAGTACAAGGCAAGAAAGAGAATCAGAAGAACGGAAAGTCAGGGAGGTTAACTTGGGAAAAAGAGTGCAAAGAAGCTGGAGCCTGTAACTCTCAACTTTAGTCTGACTTTTGGCATGGTGGGAGTTAAACGCAAAAGAATGGAGCTGAACTTAGGCGCGAAGCGGGACATCTGTGAATACAAGCGGCAAAAACAATCTCAGTCAATCCAAGCCGTGAAAGACTGGACCCAAGTTCAACTAGGCCTCAGCCTCGTCGTGTCGACGGTATACCATCTATATATACTACCGGACTCCGATAAATGGCTCAACGTCGGCATCACAGCGTGAGCCACAGTCCGACAGCGCCCAGCACAGTTCGAAGAAATGGAGTCAGCCTTGTTAATGTGGTTCGGGAATGTGCTCGCGAATGGTGCTGTCGTGAGCGACGAAATGCTTCAAGAGAAGGCTCGCTGCCTCGGCAACATTATGGGTGCTTCTTTTCCTCCGACTTGATAGGTTTTACCTGTGATGACTTAGGGAATTTTTGTTCAGTAAAACAGGGAGATGTTTACTCAGAAATATTCTACACTCTGTCTAGGCGTAACTCACTTCAGCTACTCAAGAGGATGGTTGACAAGGTTTAAGAACGAACATGACGTTTCGGGTCGACGGATTTATGGAGAAGAGGCTAGCATCGACATCTCGGCTGTGTTTTATACCCAAATTAATTAAAACAGCAGCCATTAATTATAATTTTTTCTCAATTATATACTTTTCGTTTTTATTCATGACTCGTTATTATGGATGACTCGCTTTATGGACAGTTTTGGTCGGAAACCAAAGCGTTCATACTAACGAGGCACGACTGTATTCCTATTTTTTCTTAATTTAATGTATTCTGTCGCAAAACAATGTACAGTGTATTAAAAAAAAGCTCGGCAATCATCAATTTTTTTTTTTTGAATGAAGAAAAAAAGCAAGGATGAAAGCTTGGGCGCGTTGGTGTCGGTTTTCTTGCCTCATAGCGCTAAACAAACAGGGACACTGCCAGACATACGGGATGGGGATAAAAAAAGTGCCCGTATCGTGTGTCTCGCTGTGTCCTTGTCTGTTTAGCGCTATGTGGCGAGAAAAGAAAAAGAGCATATCGGCATTGTTGTCGTCGTCACTAGGGTGAACACCATTTGTCTTTTCAGTTTATAGTAAGAACTGGCTTGTTTTATTTCTAATACGAATCTTATTCACGTGGGTCAGATGGGAGAAACTCTTTGTATTGCATTATGGGCCTATGCGTAGTAACGTGGTACCCATGTAGGCCTTAGATTGAAACCGACCACAAAAGGGTAGGCGAGGAGGGGGAGAGGATTGCCACTTTAGTCCAGAGTTGGACATGTAGTGTCCAGAGTTTCTCTGCTTTTATCCAGGATATTATTTGTAGTATAAAATTAGGAGTAAAATACAGCCTTCATACGACAAAATTCTGGCTAGCCTATATATACCCCAGGATTACCGAGAAATGTATATTTGCTTTAAGTTACGGTTTAATTTAATGATTCTTTTTTTTTTTTTGAGGTCGAGCGCCTGACCTCAACCTCACATTTTGAGTTTGAGGTGAGGTTGAGTGAGGTCGCCAATGGTCACCTGAAAAGTGAGGTGAGGTCGCCTGGGGGACCTCAACCTCAATTGATGAGGTTGAGGTTGAGTGAGGTCGCCAAATATTTTTTGAGTTTGAGGTGAGGTCGAGGTTTTTGAGGTCAAATGCCCACCTCTGGACACCACTGTTATTTTGAACGAGTATACATTACAGAATATATCTATACATGCACTGTAGAAAAGGAGCAGTATCGAGTATTTTATTTGCAGGTATCCGTCGCTCCTGCTCAAGGCAGGTGGTCAATTTTAATGAGAAATCAGCTATTTTCCCAATACCAGAAACGCCGGCGGCGTTCATGACTCGTTCATCATGTTCGCGAGATGGTCATAAAACGCCAGTCCTAGCATAAAAAATAAGGCAAGAAATGCCGTATGGCGCGCACAGCAACGTGCGCATCACTGCAGGCATGGATACATTTAGATGGATCCACGACCGTGGCCGTCACCACTTCAGATAATAATATATACCTGCACGCGTGGTTTTTCCATATCGGCCACCTCCATATGGCCTCAGTTTTCCCAATATTTTAATCAATAATGTGATACAGCTGCTCGTTGTATAAAGCATTCTGCCGGGGTATAGCCACAGCATTTCTCGTTGCGCATGGCATCCCTCCAGTTAAGCTGCAGGCATATAGCTCGCAGGGACTAACCGAAGACATGCACCTCCAAATGTATGCCTTAAAATCGAGGCTTCGGCGATTACAACTTTCAGACGACGCGTGAATCATGACAGTCTACGTCGAATACGTAAACACACACACCATGAATACATCAACAGAAAGAACTTTAATGCACAGTGCAAACCTCAATCGATCGAGAATATCTGTCCACATAATGCATGTACTATATACAGGACTCCACCACTGACTTGTCGACAGCGATAAGTTGAGTTGAGTTGGATTGTTGTATGCTAAAGGTGGGATTAACCTTGCTTATTCTGTCGGCAATTGCTCCATCGTATAGTGTCACTTATGTGTTAAAAAAAAAAAATCCTGATAGATATGACACATAGTGTTCATATCAAAGACTGCGCGCATACCACTCACCTGGCGTCCGGCCTCGTAGTTGTGAGATAGGATGGTGGCGCGCAAGTCCCCGACGCGCTTGCGGTTCATAAAGTCCCTCGACTTGTGGTATCCGAAGTCCACGTAGTGGTCGCACCCGGTTCTCCCCTGAAGGTGGTTGGCGGCGTTGTGGCGCCGCCGGCACTGACAGTCCAGCAGCCGGCCCTGGGCGCACGCCTCGGTCAGCGCGTACACTACGCCGGCCGCCACGATGGCGTCCACGAACGCCGCCTCTCGCGTGTCTGCATGAAGCCGCCGTCAGAAGACTCTCGTTATCGATTTCGTATCTCGCGTGACATCCAACATTATGGTACCAACTGAATAAAGTTTGACATGATCGGAGGGGTAAGTGTGTGTGTTGTTACGACCAAGCATCCGCATTTGCGCGCTCTATTGTTCGCCTGTGGGCATGGAAAAGTTTTGTGAATATGTGGTGATGGTCCATTGGCTCTAAGTGAGCCTGTTTCCAGGAATCCTGTTTTGTAAGCATGTTTTGCTTTGTGGACAACCTGCAAATGCCAAATTGGCCCTGTCAAGAGAACGTCTGGAAAAACACAAAGAAACGTCCCCCTGCGGGAAATAGCAGGAAGTGCTTTCTTTTGTTCACCCTTCCAGTCGAGAAGTGCTATCCTCCAGTGATGAATGCCTCCTATCCAAAGGAGACGACAGAGTGACATGTCCGCTGACGTGCAGGACAAGAGAAGAGCATGACTCATACGGCCATTAAGTGATTTCCCGGGAATGCAGGAAAGATTTGCAATTGTCGAAAAGGGACCATGTTGGGAGCCCTATGCGGCGCCACGTGCACTCGGGTTTCTGAGAAGTAAAACCCCCAGAACCAGCCTGTGGTTTCTTTGCTGAAGAATAGAAATGTACCTCCTCTCCTCGCCGTTCCCAAGCTTTTCCCGCCAACAAGTGATCACGCCCAACGAATGAATGCCGGACCAGTCAGTGCTTCAGACCATCAGTGCAGTGATGTGTTCGATTGGATGCCGATACCTGAGGGGCGTGCCCTGGATTTGGTTGGTCAGCATCTTCAGAGAGGGGCTGGACATAGGGGGTTTTTAAGGACGCTGCAGAGCACGAAATGTCGCTCTGGGCCCTGGGTAAACGGCTCATCCAGTCGCTTCTCGCTATGAACTCTTAACGCTTGTCATTTTGCTGATGTACCCTTCTTCTTCATGTAAATATTCTTGTAAATACGTTTTCTCAAAGTGCCAGTAAACCTGCTTGTACATATTTCACCAACTTCGAAGATTCAATCCTACTTCAACCCCGAGTCTCTGCACGCTACCAAGTGAAGGCCGGGTCGACGTAGCCCCAGCGTCACGTCAACTGGTGATCAGCGGTAGGATCTGAATCTACAAGCCCCAACACTGGTGACCAGCGTTGGGATCTGCATCTACAAGCTACAACAACTGGTGACCAGCGGTGGGATCTGAATCTACAAGCCACAACATCTGGTGATTGGAGGTGGGATCTGAATCTACAAGCCACAACATCTGGTGATTGGAGGTGGATCTGAAGCTACAAGCCACAACACCTTGTGATCGGAGGTGGCATCTCAAGCAACAAGCAGGAGCAACAATCGGCCAACAAGAGGGCAGCTCGGAACATCGATCGCATGTGTGGGTGAGTGCTTGGCTTTTCTTCTGATGTGGACCAGGTTCTAGAACAGGGTTAGATTTTAGAACTGGTAAAGAGAGTGTGGAAACGCCTTTAGGTTTGGTAGTTTGCACTGTTGTTTTGGAAGTAGCCGACACTCGGAGCGATCATGGACCTACAAAAGCTGCAGAAACCGGAACTGTTGCAATTGTGTGAGGAATTGGGAATTGATACAAGTGGTTTGGCACGAAAACCTTTGATTATAAAGGCAATCACAGATTTGGGAGCCGATGATGAGGAGCTCAGTGAAGCATGGAACCTCATCGGTCAAAAAAAGGAACAGCTCAGACAGCAGAAGGAGCGGGAAAAAGAGCAGAAAGAGCGGGAAAAAGAGGAAAAGAGGCGTGAGCGTGAACTTGAGAGGGAAAAAGAGGAAAGGGAGCGCGAACGTGAGTGGGAAAAAGAGGAAAAGAAGCGTGAAAGAGAAGCAAAAAAGCTGGACCAAGAAATTGAGCTCCGGAAATTAGAACTAGAGTTGAGCAAGAGGTCGGGCAATTGTCCCCAGCTAGCGGTACCTCTTCTCAACAAGGAGGCAGATTTCAAGATGTCAAAGTACATGCAGCCATATGTGATATCAGGGGATATCGGTCTGTATCTGGCTAACTTTGAGCGAACCTGCGAAAAACTGTCCTTCCAGCGAGACACTTGGTCTCAGAGATTATTGACGGTTCTGCCCTGCGAGGCAGCGGAGGTTGTCGCGCGGCTAAGCAAGGAGGACGCGGACAACTACGAGAAGGTCAAAGCTTGCCTTCTGAGAAAGTATAGGCTTAGCGCCGAGGCGTTCAGACAACGTTTTCGGAACGCTACTAAGTCCAGGGACGAGAGTTACCCTGAATTCCTGTACAATTTAAGAGTAAATTTGGGCGAGTGGCTAAAGAGCACTGATTCCTACAGTGATAGGGACGCTGTAATCGAGCGAATTCTTTTGGAGCAGTTTTATAGCTGCCTCCCAGAAAAAGAAAGAAATTGGTTACAGGACCGAGGCGACATTAAGTCGGCAACTGAAGCTGCCGAAGTCATTGAGGAGTACGCTTCGCGCCGACAATTCAGCAACCCAGCAGTGGATAGGCTCCGCAATCCCAAGTTGAGTGTAAATAACCGTCAGAAAAGGCACTTTGCTAGATTTGCAAACGAAGAAAGGAAGGCTTCTTCAGGCAAACGCCCTAGAAAGGACGGCAGTGAGAAAAGTGGGGAAGTGACCAACGCGCAGAACACAAAGAACAAGCTTGGGGCTAGGAAGCCGCTCACATGCTTTAGGTGTAATGAGCAGGGTCACATTGCCGTCAACTGCCGGAAAGAAAAGTTTGCTTTCTCGTATGTCAGTGACTGCGATGAAAATATGCAGCTTTTAGAACCCTACCTGCATGACCTAGTAGTCAACGGGAAGCCTTGCAAGGTACTGCGCGATTCGGCCGCAACGATGGATGTTGTCCATCCGGCGTATGTGTCGCCTTCCGACTATACAGGACAGTGTGCATGGATCCGACAGGTAGTTGAGGAACAGAGTGTGTGCTTGCCGATCGCGAACGTGGTCATCGAGGGCCCTTTCGGCGAATTAACAACCGAGGCTGCCGTTTCAGGAAAGCTTCCTAAGTGCTATCCGTATTTGTTCTCCAACAAATCGGACATGCTGCTGCGAAAGAGGGGCATCCTTTTCGGAGACAGAGTTGTGCAAGCCTTAACACGTTCAAAGGCGCGAGAACTAGCTACACTGCTCATTCCAGAAAAATCCACAGCGGAGGAAACGGCAGTTAAAACAATGGTAAATGCGGAAGATAGCAGGTCAGAAAACTTTGAGAGCGAGGCATCTCAGATAAGTCAACTTGAAAGTGAGCTTGATGAGACGCGGAATGAGGACGTTCTTGAGAGTAACCTCTTGCCGCCAGTGTCTAGTAATCTCACGAGACTTTTAAGTGGAACCCGAGAGGACTTAGCTATAGAGCAAGCCAATGATCCCAATATACAGGAGATAAGGGAGCGCCACCGCGCCACTAAGACAGCAAACAATATTTCTTTCGAGATGAGAAAGGGAGTGCTGTATCGCTTATTCAAGGATAAGCGCGGAGTAGAGCGGGACCAATTAGTCGTTCCCCAAAAGTACCGCGGAGACTTACTGCGACTTTCCCATGGCAGCTCGTGGTCATGTCACCTTGGAATAAAGAAAACAAAGCAGAGGCTGTTGCAAGAATACTATTGGCCTGGATGTTTTAAGGACACGGAAAATTTTGTACGGTCATGCGACACGTGCCAGCGGGTTGGAAAGGCGCAAGATAAGTGGAAAGCTCCGATGGTGTTAGTAACAATCATTACCGAGCCGTTTCACCGGTTAGTAATAGATATAGTTGGGCCACTTCCTGTGACCGAGTCAGGGTACCGTTATATCCTCACTATGTTATGCCCAGCCACAAAGTTTCCAGAGGCTGTTCCGCTGCGCGAGGTGACGTCCGAGAGTGTAGTGGATTCGCTGCTGTCAGTGTTTGCACGAGTTGGATTCCCTTCCGAGGTACAAAGTGATCAGGGTAGCGTTTTCACGAGTGTCCTCACCACCTCATTTCTCGAGCGATGCGGCATTAAGGTAGTGCATAGCTCGATCCATCATCCGCAGAGCAACAGCGTAGAAAGATGGCACTCTGTTCTCAAACGAGTCCTGAGGGGACTGTGCTATGAAAACAAGCGCGAATGGGATACCTGCCTGCCTGCAGCGCTTTTCGCTTTGCGGTCAGTGCCGCACGAATCCACTGGATTTAGCCCAGCCGAGTTGGTGTACGGAAGGTCACTGCGCTCACCTTTGCGAATGGTGCGCGAAGCCTGGGAGGGGCGCGGAGAAGACCCAACAGTAGTAGAATTCATTCTGAACCTCTTGAATCGCTTACATAACACTAAGGAACTCGTTGAGGCCAGCATGAAGTCAGCCCAGGCTCGTTCCAAGGTGTACTATGATAAGTCAGCCCGTCAAAGGACGTTTTGTATCGGGGACCAGGTGATGTTGCTGAGAAGTTCAAGGCAGAATAAGCTCGAAGTACAGTGGGAAGGACCGGCTGAAGTCGTTGCAAAGCTTTCTAACACTAACTACGCAGTGAAAATTCCCGGTAGGCGTAAAGAAGTGCGCATTTATCATTGCAATCTTATGAAGCCTTATGTGCAGAGGGAAGCCGTGGTAAATCTAACGTTAAACCTTCCCGAGGAGATGGGGGACAACTTGATTTGCCTCAGCGGAAAAGGAAGCAACGCTCAGGAGCTTCTCAAAAAGACGGAGCAGAGAGGAGAACTAAAGAAATCCCAGCTGTCCGATCTGGGCGAGATAATAACAGAGTTTGAGGCCTGCTTCGTGGACAGGCCAGGCAGAACTGATTTGACTGAGCACGATATTGAGCTGACTTCAGACGTGCCAGTGCGATCAAGGTGCTACCGATTTTCTCCAAGGCAAAGAGAAATTCTGGATAGGGAAGTAACTCGCATGCTGGAATTGGGAGTAATAAAACCCTCGGAAAGCGATTATGCTTCGCCTATGATCTTAGTAGAAGCTCCAGGTAAAGACCCTAGGCCTGTGGTAGACTACCGAAAGCTAAATTCTCTCACCAGGGATCAAGTGTATCCTATTCCGAATATTGAGGAGAGAGTAGAACAGGTCAGTAGAGCGGCATATGTGACTACGCTGGACCTTACTCGAGGATACTGGCAAGTACCGCTCACTGAACGCGCCAGCAGATACGCGGCTTTCGTCACTCCGACGGGCAGCTACCAGCCAACAATGATGAGTTTCGGGCTCAAAAATGCTCCATTTTGTTTTTCCCGACTCATGGATAGGGTTTTAAAGGGGTGTGAAACATTCGCGGTGCCTTATTTAGACGACATTGCGGTTTTTTCCGACTCATGGGCGGACCATATGGTACATCTAAGAGCTGTACTGAGCCTTTTGCGTCAAGCTGGACTAACCGTAAAGGCCGAGAAATGTTGCCTGGCAAGGGCGACCGTGGACTACTTGGGTCACAATGTAGGTCAAGGTTTCAGGAAACCCAGCGAGATTAAGATTTCTGCGGTAGCAGACTACCCGCGGCCGAGCACGAAGACGGAAATTCGAGCATTCCTGGGTCTGACTGGGTACTACAATCACTACATCCCTAACTATTCAGCTTTGGCTAGCCCTCTGACCGACGCTCTCCGCAAGACAGAACCGACAAATGTAGTCTGGGACGAACAAAAGGAAGCCTCCTTCGTAAACCTGAAGGCTGTGCTGATTAGCCGTCCGGTATTGCGAGCTCCAGACTATGGCCGAGAATTCACGGTCCAGTGTGATGCCAGTGATCGAGGGTTAGGTGCTGTTCTCTGCCAGAGAGATGACGACGGTAATGAGCACCCCGTGCTCTACTTGAGCAGAAAACTGAGTTCTAGAGAGAGGGCTTATTGCGCGTCAGAGAAGGAATGCGCTTGCATTGTATGGGCCATTCAAAAATTGCAGTGCTATCTTGGAGGGGCCAAATTCACCGTAGAGACGGACCATTGTCCCCTGGCTTGGCTGCAAACTGCGACATCGAAGAACAGTCGCCTTCTTAGGTGGAGCTTGATTTTACAGCAGTACAATTTTGAAATAAGATACAAAAAGGGGAAGTTAAATGGGAATGCGGACGCGCTTAGCCGCTCTTTCTAAGCGGTCCGAGATGTTCCTCACCATGTATCCAAATTGATAATCAGGTTTTTTTTTTTTTTTTTTCGTGCGCTTGAATATAGATGACTATGTAAAGCAGCACGTTTGGTTTTCGAGGCATACGTGGGTCCTGAACGTCTTGAGAGTGGGCTTTTCTCGAACAACAATGGCAGTTTTCTTTTGACCTGGTCTCTTCAGACGGGAGCCGAGTGCTTGCTTCGACATGTGGTTGAGTTTCAGATAGCTCAAGCAATTTGGCCTACAACAATCAAGACAACGCGACATGCAACAGCGAGCTTCAAGCGTTCACGTGCAGGCCATTAAGTCGTCTCTTCATGCAGCAGCTGCGGCTGCTGCCCTCCGAGTCTCTTCTGGCGGGGGAGGAGGCTGTTACGACCAAGCATCCGCATTTGCGCGCTCTATTGTTCGCCTGTGGGCATGGAAAAGTTTTGTGAATATGTGGTGATGGTCCATTGGCTCTAAGTGAGCCTGTTTCCAGGAATCCTGTTTTGTAAGCATGTTTTGCTTTGTGGACAACCTGCAAATGCCAAATTGGCCCTGTCAAGAGAACGTCTGGAAAAACACAAAGAAACGTCCCCCTGCGGGAAATAGCAGGAAGTGCTTTCTTTTGTTCACCCTTCCAGTCGAGAAGTGCTATCCTCCAGTGATGAATGCCTCCTATCCAAAGGAGACGACAGAGTGACATGTCCGCTGACGTGCAGGACAAGAGAAGAGCATGACTCATACGGCCATTAAGTGATTTCCCGGGAATGCAGGAAAGATTTGCAATTGTCGAAAAGGGACCATGTTGGGAGCCCTATGCGGCGCCACGTGCACTCGGGTTTCTGAGAAGTAAAACCCCCAGAACCAGCCTGTGGTTTCTTTGCTGAAGAATAGAAATGTACCTCCTCTCCTCGCCGTTCCCAAGCTTTTCCCGCCAACAAGTGATCACGCCCAACGAATGAATGCCGGACCAGTCAGTGCTTCAGACCATCAGTGCAGTGATGTGTTCGATTGGATGCCGATACCTGAGGGGCGTGCCCTGGATTTGGTTGGTCAGCATCTTCAGAGAGGGGCTGGACATAGGGGGTTTTTAAGGACGCTGCAGAGCACGAAATGTCGCTCTGGGCCCTGGGTAAACGGCTCATCCAGTCGCTTCTCGCTATGAACTCTTAACGCTTGTCATTTTGCTGATGTACCCTTCTTCTTCATGTAAATATTCTTGTAAATACGTTTTCTCAAAGTGCCAGTAAACCTGCTTGTACATATTTCACCAACTTCGAAGATTCAATCCTACTTCAACCCCGAGTCTCTGCACGCTACCAAGTGAAGGCCGGGTCGACGTAGCCCCAGCGTCACGACAGTGTATATATATATATATATATATATATATATATATATATATATATATATATATATATATATATATATATATATATATATATATATATATATATATATATATATATATATATATATATATATATATATATATATATATATATATATATATATATATATATATATATATATATATATATATATATATATATATATATATATATATATATATATATTGTGAGCCTTACGTGGATGTTCTTTAATTTGTTCATTCCATGATCTTCCTCTTTCATTTGTACATACCATCATCATCGTCCCGTGGCGCAGGCTCCGGCACGCGCCTGGGTTTTTGTCATAGGATTAAAACGCTAGACAAGGCATCGCTGGCCTTGCCGTCACGACCTTGCCGTCTCAACCTAGCCTTCTTTCACAATATATATATTGATTTTCTGTACAGTCGATATTTATGATGACAACGCCGGAAGTCCAGATTAAAACAAATCTGAATTATGAGGTGCCATTGACATCAAAAGTGAAATAGTTAATGGATTTCAACGTGTTGCAGCTGTACTGACGCTGATCACTCTGGTACTAACAACTGAAATGAAAGAGCCAAATAATTCTGAAATGGTTTTCCTCCACGAACATTTCGACTGCCATGGAAGGCAGGTGCTCGTACAGCGAGAAAGTTGAAACACGAGGAAGGACATTTAATGCGCTTGCCGTGCAGTCTGAAAGGTACGTGCCCGGAAAGTGGTCGAAAGGCCCATAGAAACGGGCTCTAAGGCAGTCCGTGTAGAATGGACTGGTCCGTATTAATTTTGAGCATTGAACTGCCGAAATGATATTTAGTTGTTCCTTAAGCTATAACTTCACTCCGAGGAAGTCTCGGCCTATGAAAGGACTTCTATCACTTTTATTTTGTCGTCCTTTCTTGTCATGAAAGTTTTTTTTCTTTCTCTCCATTATATACGCTACAGAATATACCCGCGCATGGGGACAAAGGTAACGTCTTGCCCAAGATTCCGTTTCTTTCTTCCACTCTATTAAATGTAATTACTGACTGAAGAACAATGGAGCTATATATTACTGGACTGCCGCAATACCTCCATTGATTGCAAATTCAGTATTCGCAACTTATTTCACGTTTCGATCCAGGAATGTTTCACGGCAGTCAGGGCAGTACAGTTGTCACCTGCATACACATCACATCACCGTGTATAGATCCTTCTAAACCCGGTGTGAGATTCTGAGCCTGACACTATATATGCACACAGCAGGAAGTGCTCAATAGACGGGGAAGCGAGAATTGAGATGTAGGGGCTTACCCTTCATGAGAACCTTCTTCATGGAGGAGCGAAGTGTGGAGCAGTTCCAGCGGTGGAAGCGGAACTGGTTCTGGCACTCTCGGATTCCCAGGTCGACGCCGCGCGCAATCTCGCGCACCACCTTGGGCTCCTTGCGGCAGATGCGTGCTTTGCGGCCGCGCAGCAGACGCTTCTTCTTGCACACTCGCGCGGGCTCCATGATGAGCTGCCACCGCATCGCCCTGCGAGGGGAGGGAGCTCTGTGACGTCACAGCTTCTTTGATCACATTGCATGCATCTGACGTCGTATACTTGCATACAGATCAGGACTTTAGCGAATAAATTTAGTTTTTTTTTTCGTCATTTCCGCATATCGTTTGAGAATTGATGGTGCACGGTGAAATTCCTTCATCTCGCGTTATATGCTTACTATATATAATAGCCTGAGCACGTGTAAAGGCATTGATTAAATTTAGTTTGGTGTTTTAATTTTTCCCTGTAACACTGGAGTGTTGTATTAACCTCTGTCTGCGGATCTGTATATACGAGCGGCAACAGACGGCAAGCAATACACGTACGGGCATGTACTCGCACCCGTCTGAGGGGAAAATGCAGTTTTTTCATTTCTTTTTTAATTTTTTGATATTCGTAACACAGCCCGAAACTTTCGATATGCGTGAATCGATTGGAGCAGGCGACTATATTCACACTTATATCAATCGAGGGTTCAGTCAGCAGGCATTCGGTGCAGTTTTATCAAAGGGAAGGTATTTTTTATTTGTAACATAATGGATAATTCGTCCTTCCGGAGGGCAAAAAGAGAGAAACAGAGAAGCAGATTGAAAGACACGTCCTAATATAACGACCGTTACGGCGAACGATATTTAAAGTGGCAGTGATTCATATTGCCAGTTATTTCATCAAGGCGCCACTGCCTGTTGGGAGTTAGAGAAAAAAAACAATAAAAAGAACAACGAGGCACTGCCTAAAATATAGGTGCGTTTTAAAAACAGAGGCTATCCGCCAGCCAGGCGCCTCAACATGTATACGACGGTCGCGGGAAAAGCCACTATTGGTCGTTAAAGATGCCGATGACCGCGGAGCCAGCGCGCCGGGCCAGACAGACTTTTTGTTCAAAACTGCTTCACGGCGGCCGGGGCTCCACAGGGAAGCCCCCTGTGACGTGGTCTTCCAAGTAGCGGAGTTAAAGCGCCGTTCTATCGGGGTCACGACGGTCGACATCTGCGGCGGCCATCGCACTAGCCGAACCCCTGCTACTAAGGAGAGGCAACAAGCCAGAAGAAAAGAACTGAAAAGGGGGTGGAGTGGGGGGTCTGAAGAGCGGCAGCTTTTTCACAGGGGCAGCTGCGTGGCACGAGGACCGTTTACACGCGATGACGTTTGCGGCGAACACGGCCGCTCTCTTTTGGCGTCTCTTTCCTGTAAACCCCTCGCCGCCGAACTCATGAAGGGCGCGCGAGTGGCTTTGTGTTTGTCACTTTTTCTCTTTTATTATTTTATTGGGGGTTCGACCAACCCTAGGCCCCGTGCCAAGCCGGTCTGTTTACGCCGCGAGGCATAAAGGAGGCCATAACGTTCCCATCCACACGACACCGCTGCCTCTCTCGGTGTACGCACGCACAAAGACGCTGCTGCAGGGTCGACTTGGTTATGGCCCGTGCAGGCCGACCGGGGGCTTACACTCGACAGCATCATCGCGACGGAGTGGCAGCACGAGCATTCAGGTGAGTGCACGCACGCACGCACTCACTCACCTTAGTGCCACACACACGCACTCAGTGCCAAAAAAAAAAAAAAAGAATCCTCGCGCGCCTTGTTTCCCTGTATCAACTGATCTCCTGGAATAGAGGTTAATAAGACCACAGTAACTCAAGTCCTGCTTTATTGCACACGAATTTAATTGTGATACAAGTAAGGAGTTTTGGAAGATGCTATATTATTGAAGTTTTGAAGGGAATGGTCTAGTCATGCAATGCGCAGCAAAATCCTCCTTTTGAAGTTTTTCCTTCATTCGCAGCGAATTGGCAAGCTTGTGTAAAAAAACTGATGTTTTTTTTTTTTTTTTTTTTAATATAACAAGAACGTTAACAGCAAGAAACTAGAGTCTCCTAGGGGAGATCTGAGAATAAATTCATTTTAACGACGGAACTTTAGAAAACAAGAAATTGCGTTCATCAACAACTTTCTGTTGAAAAGTGATTTTGTTCATAATTTTCGGGCACATCTCGATCCCGTGTTCCGAAACGTGTGAATGCATTACAAGCTTGCTTGATGCACCTTCTTACACCACTGCGGCGGTCAACGTATATTTATGTATTCTGTTCTGGTGTGAAGGAAGAACGTTTCCAGTGCGAAAGCAATACTTCACCAGGTGCTAAATCCAAACTCCGGTTTGTGTGTTCAACGGCCTTGAAGTGACCTTGTCAGCGTAATGTAACAACAGTACATAGCCACAGTCAAACAAACAAACAAACAAACAAACAAACAAACAAACAAACAAACAAACAAACAAACAAACAAACAAACAAAAAGAAACGTCGGACGAAAGAAATGTTTCGTCTGACGCGAGTGCACAACCGCACCTTCACCCTGCTCGAACCTAACCTTGCAATGATGTTTTATGTGAACAAATGAAGGCTCTGTGCATTGAATGATTTAAAGAAGGCTACTCGTGAATGCTATAGATGTGACGGCGCGAGAAACTGATCCATCACAAAACGTATATTGAGGGCGTCGGACATGGCGACGGATAGAGGTAGTTGCATTTTATATCTGAATATTTATTTTCTTAGTGTATTGAGACATGACACTGTTATATATATGATGACGCCCTTCTTAATAAATCAATAAAGATTAAGGCTTCATTTCTGTCTCTGGGGAGTCGATCGCTGAACAAGGGTACAAAACGCAAGCGTTTGTTGCGCGCCTTACTATAAAGCGAAACAAAAAAACGCCCATGATGCTGTAATTTTGCACAGTGATAGTAGACAAACCGCGCGTAGTCTTCAAACACACATCCAAACATGGCAGCTTGCTCATATATAGGTACCGCTATTCACATTGTCGCCTTCCATATGGCGCAAAGGAAAAGTAACTTCACATATATATACATTGCCTTGAAAGTATACCCCATTCATAGATGAATGGTTAAGGGGCATTTTGCGGTTGTACACAAATCAAGGCGCTGCAAATACAGCCGCTACAGAAATGTTCTTGCGAAGACCTTTGCCAGCACCACGTAGGCCCATAACCAGCTCATTTACTTCTGCCGGGTTTCATTGGGTTGCTGACAGAAGTATCCTCCTCTTTATAGGGTATAGTTAAGGGAGATACTTTTTTGAGTTTCGACAGTGCCCACCCTGTGACTCTTGTCGCCGACGTCTTCTTTTATTTGTTTTACTTTCTTCGCATTAACCAGTACTTTAATCCCAGAAATCTTGATAACTGTTGGTGAACTTGGGGGGTTCATTGGGGGCTATGGGTTGGGATATGTGAGCCATGGGAGGGCGTTGACAGGAGTGAACCTGACCAAGGGTCGGGTTAAAGGTATTCATGTCCCGAAAAACAAGATTTATATATTGTTATCCCCGCATTTATAAGCCTTCATTATTTTTGTTTTCTTGCCGAGTCCTAAGAAGCCTGCTTTTTAGCGCTCATAAGCTCTCATTTGCGCAATGAAATATTTTTGACCACTGAGGATTGATATGCATAGCGGGCTCTGAATGAAATAAAAGTGACAGCATCACTTCCTCGTCTCCGGTTTCCGGTGTCTGCTTTCCACTTCGCTGACTTTCGTCCGTCCGCTCATTCAGTGCACCTCATCTGCCCCTCCCTGCAGTTGCGCTACGGCCACTTGATTGAGCGGCCGTGGGTGTGCTCACACCGCCAAGAGGAAGATCGGCACCCGGTATCGTGAAGTGGATATGTTTCTAATACATGATCTCCAGTGAGAGCCGTCCCTGATACAGGCCTGAGGTCACGTGGATAACAAAGGAACCCCTTGCATTTACAAGCGTATACCATGACATCACCGAAAATGTGTGATGGGCCATTTGAGAGTACGAACGTGCTGCAGCTACTGGAGGCATCCGAGGTGTATATAGCGCGGATTAGCAAGTCGTTTCTTTTGCGACACATTAATTCTTTCGGAAATGGAGGGAGGGAGAGGGTTGTGCGGTATATGTGTCATGTAAATGGGAAGGAGACATTCTAGTCACTCCCGCTCCACAAACATGAGTGCACAGGGTGACACCGCGCTTTGATTTGCAATAAAGAGTGGGGCGGGGCACTGATATATGCGCCCTATAATTGGAACTAGAGAACCTTACGAGAGCGAGCCGAGGGGTGTACAGAGCATTCAAAGAACGCTGCATATTATGCAAAGTATATAGTATTTCCCTCTTCACAAGTGGAGGTTGTGGAGATGAAACTATGCATAAAGAAAAAAACTTGTAATACTGATAAACAAACACAGAATGAAAAGAGAAAAGCAAACATAAAGATGCAATCAAACCGTAGCAGATATGAAGGAAATAAGCAAGGTTGCCTCGCAGTGTGCGTGTACTTCTAACCAGAAACCATTGCAAAAAACAGAAATGACATATTGTAGCAATCATTTGATTTCCACAGATGGATACCATCATTAACTTCCACCGCCATTGAATGTAATCAAGCACTTTTACCGTGGCACGGTCTGTTTGTGAAGAAGCATGTACAAGGGAGAGGGGCTATAGTGCTGCGTCTTTGGTCGAGACTAGCTCGTCTGGATCGAAAAATATTATGAAATATTTCTTGTCTCTGTCGAAGCTGTTTATCGCCTTTGTGATAAAAATGTGATAAAAATCGCTAGGCGTCATCAGTCATGAATTCAGCCATGAACAAAACCATCTAATTCTCCTATGGTGACCGACAATGAACGGATCGCAGCCGGTCGCTGGACTGCCGCTCCGTGAGGGTCCGACTACACCAAGTTGCTCGTGGATTCAGCCTTCGTTATCAAGAAGGCAGGGAGGGGGGGGGGGGGGGGGGGGGGTCCATATAAGCTCTCCTCTCCCTTCCCCCCTTGATCTCGGGACGCTGCTGTCGAACGTCGCCGTGAAGGACGTTGATGTAAACGGGGATATGGCTTCGGCGTCACGTCTCTGACAGGGCCCACAGACAAATGACGTCGAGCACATCATTAACCGGGCGCGTCTATGAGCCTTCTATTATTGCGCCGCCTGCATCCATTCACGAATCACGCGGCCTGTCCTGTAAATAACTTCTCCATGGTGCTGTGCGAGCGCGCGTCGCTGTGCCCCCCCCCCCCCTCCCCCCTCCCTCCCTTCTTTTTCAGAAGGGCGTGGCGCAGTGCCGTCGAAAGCGCCCCTGGCGGACATTGCCTGGGGGATATTGTTCAGAACAGCGAAGGCTCCCTCGTTTTTCCTCCGCTGGACTTTGCACATAAAGCGCATATTTGTTTTGTTCTGGGGGATATTGTTCAGAACAGCGAAGGCTCCCTCGTTTTTCCTCCGCTGGACTTTGCACATAAAGCGCATATTTGTTTTGTTCTGCTTTATATGTGCTCGCATTAAAGCCACTTGCTTTTGAAACCTTTGAAACCGTGCTTCTTCGACCGAAGGTGCGAGGAAGGCGAGAGGAAGAAAGCTCTCTTTACAGTCCATACAATTGCAGTGCTGCTTATGCTGTATTGACTTTAATGATGCGCAACCGTTTTCCCCTGATGTCGCAATTAAGAAGACCACAAATAATTTTGTTTCCTCTCAGTGAACCTCACATGCCGTTTCCCACGTAGACACTTGCTGCCGCTGTTCATACACTGGCTTTCATGGACTGGGTGCCAGGGTGGAGGGTGGTCGTGCGCTGAACTGAGTGGCCGAAGGATGTATTGAATAAGTCATATATGTGCATATGCGTTTGTTTCGACTCTTACCCGGATTTAGTACCCACAGGGGACGTCGGTTTTTTTCTTTTTTCGCGTGCCCGGTATTTAAGCGAGTAGACTTCTTTCGGAAGTTTATACAGTGCCTATTATACGATCGAATAAGCTTATTCGCCCAGCGCGGGGCGATCATCAAATGCAATATGATACATACGTTAGTTCACCACACAGTGCTGGAGTTTACGACTACACTGAAGAACATGTGTAGACAGATGCGCTCAATATTGTGTGCCATGCACAGTCGACGACCGTATACGGGGCGTGATACTATACCGCTTCCCGCACAATCTCTGCCATTTTGATTACGGGTTAGGTGCACCAACTTTAAAACCGTGACTATATAGACTCCTGTGTTGCTTCGCGAAGGAAGCTCAGAGGCATACTGCTTGCTTCGCTTGTTTCAATTAATAACGATAGTGTAAGTACAAGCCTCCAAAGGCAATGCTATACTTCGGGGGCTATCCACAGCCGCCTCCAAATTAGAGGTGCGCCAACTCACATGGATTCTCGGTACGCCTCCATCTTGGGGTCGATGAGTCGCCTGTTGAAGTGACTGATGCCGTTCACTCCTTCGGACACCTTCACAGTCCTGCGAGTTAAAGAAGAGGAGGAGATAGAAAAGCAGGCTAGTCATTACGGCAATCGAACGGAGCAGTGGCGTAATCAAATTGTCCCTACCACCATGCCACGCGTACACGAGCGTCAGTCCGGATAGGTCTGTTCAAGAAAACGGGTCAGCCAAACTGACAACTATACTCGAATTAATAGATTATGTTTAAAGAGAAATTTTTTCTGCTTTGATTAGACAGAACAGAAGATAGCATATCAGGTACATGAAGAACCAAAAGTCTTGCGGGATGCAAACCCGCGCACCATACAAAAATAACCGGGTTAAAAAAGGAAGGAAACTACAGTGCCTGAAGCGTCTGCGTGCACAAACAACGCTCTTTAGAAAACGTCCGATTGCATGAAAAAGCGCGGTATTCACAAAAGTTTTCCCTCATTTGAGGCCATTCTCTGGTGGTGGTCGTCTCTCGTCTTTGTGTCCTCTTCTTTTGCTGCGCTATAGTGTATTAGATATATGCAACCACCGTTTATGTAGATTTCTTAGAAGATCTCAAGAAGGAGGCAGAAAATTATTAGTGGCTTGATACTCAGCTCTATTCTTTAAACGATTGGCTTAAATCGAAGCTACATATACTCACGACTCATTAATCAGCGGTGTGACGCATCGTTTGACTCCGGCCGCAAACGGCGACGGCGCCTAAGTGTATGCCAAGGTATATATATGCCGTTCGTTCACTCATGCAAGCAACGATCCAGCAACGCCAGTATACAAG
The DNA here is from genome assembly GCF_055883805.1 of Amblyomma maculatum. Classification (NCBI taxonomy): domain Eukaryota; kingdom Metazoa; phylum Arthropoda; class Arachnida; order Ixodida; family Ixodidae; genus Amblyomma; species Amblyomma maculatum. The sequence goes on along the minus strand of NC_139345.1, from coordinate 113,893,383 downwards.
CCCGCTTGCATAACGTTGAGCGTACTCACGCAATCCGAGTCATCACGAAGTATTGGCACGTGTATTAATACGTGCATGAAATTCATTGCCGAAGTAGCGGGCACTTCCGCATCTAGTGCAACAAGCACATAGGATGAGAGAAAAAGAGATGATGAGAGGGAAGTGTTAATGAGTGGCATCAAGCTATCAGTTAACCCACTTGGCTATAACAGCTTGGCTCGTAGATATAGACGAGACGGGCGAAAAAGAAATGAAGTTATTATGGCCACACGCGCTTGCGGGGAGCGAGCGCGCACACACGCTTGCGCGGACGTCCGCATATGCGCGCAGTAAACATACTTGGGCGCTCGGGATGATAAGCCACCTCCCCAGCTGTTGTCGGGCCGACCATCGATTGATTTTCGCAGCCGCGCGCCGAGTTCCGCACGCGAGCTGCTCGTTTATCTAACGCACTAGCTCCGTGTGTTGACCACCACGTGCTACTTATACTATACTTATACGCAGTAAGCAACGTTCGCGAGATACGCGCCTTGACGCCTAATAGGACGCCTCGCGTGGAGGTTACCGTGGGGACAAGAGCCGCTCCTCTTGCTCACGCGAGCGAAGAACACGCGACAAGTGCACTTAGGCACGTCGCTGATGATGGTCGGCGCTGCTGGACCCCGTACTGCGCGCCGACCGGTCACCCTTTTAAAAGCGGCAGCAGCCTCTCGACGCTCGCCCTTGCGCCCCTTTTGGAAAAGGGCGCCGCCGAAGAATGCGGCTCGGCCCGCACCGCCAAAGCAGCCGGATATGCGGCGCTGCTTTATCCGGCGCACGTGACGTGCCTGCGCGCGACTCGTGTGCGCGCTTTTCTAAGCTCAGTATTTTTTTTTTTTTTTGCCTGCCGCAAGCTCAGTGACCGTCTCCTGAACTGTGTATACGGGAGAGTTGTGCCCAGTCGACGTTTCTCTTCTTAACATCTGACTCATGCGCATCGCGTCAGCGCGGAAAGTGTTGTGCAATTTGCGCAAAGGTCGACTCAAGCGTGATCTCGACTGCACATGAAGCCATCAAGCCCACCACTAAAGGCACACGTACCGGGCCTGTCATAAAAAATCCGTGTCGCCCTGTGGCGGAACGTTGGGCGTCAGGACCCGAATCCGAATGCGTGTCTCTTAAACGCTCCGCACTCGCGAAAGATGAGGACGAAACGCACCAGCCGCAATTAAAAAAAAAATTGCTTGTGACGTAACCAAACCCACAGTAATGCTGCGTGATGTACCCTACGGGCAGCATCCCCATTGCATCGGTGGGGAAAACGCGAAGGAGGCAGTGAAAGCGACACAGGGGAAGTGACAGTGAACAGAAGAGGGCTCTTGTTTGTTTGTTCTTTTTTTTTTTTTTTTTTTTTTTTTTTTGTCAACGGGATAAATCAGAAGAGATTGAACGAGGAAACAGCAAGGCAGCTCATCTCGATGAGTCTGTCATGCGGCTGCCGTCATTAACAGCCCCGAGCGCTTTTCAGAGCTGAAAGTGTTTCTGGAGTACTTGCCAGCGAAATGTCTAGATGTATACGAATGTAAACCCATCATGTTTGGAAGTGCGAGCACTCTCGTAGAGTATCGTTGGTAGCAAACGTTCGTTTTCTTTCTTTTCAGCTTATAACTTGTTCCGTTTGTCGGGTAAAAGCTGCTACCGTACTATCCAATTGCTTCAAAAACAGTAGAACAGTTCGGTCTTAACCAAAAAAGCCAGCATCTCTGACATACATTTTACAGGTTGCTGCCCGTTCAGCACAAACTGTACTCCGCGAAAAGATGAAATAATAGGTGTTGAAACCAGGGATGCGGTATTACATTTTATTCATGGCATAAAAAGACTGCGCTTTCAGGCGCTGCACCGCAACATTACACGAGCCTCTGCATGCAAACCGTCATTATAGAATCCATACATCGCCTACCATCGTCTGCTATCGCATAGTCCTGTTCATTGTCATCCCCAGTCAACTGATCATACTGCAAAGGCTGTTTTCCTTTTTGACCATCTCGCGTGCTCAGTGGTTCCAACTGCCCTCTGTTCGTGATGACAAAAAGGACAAACTTTAATCTAAGAAGCGCTTGACTGTACGGGAATACCGAGCGTAAACAAGAAAAAAAAAAAAAAGCCATTCACCAGTAAAAAAAAAAAAAAAAATAGCAGCAAAACCACTAACTTTCGGCGTTTAGTTAATATTTGCTGCAAACGTTACATAAATATTAGATCTTTTTATATATAATTGCGTGTTATTTTTTTATAATCAAACATCTTTCCCTCAATGAACGAATTAAGGATCGCATTAACAATTCTGCATTGATCGAAAGTTCAAAACGCACAAAAAATTTTCATTGTTTTCCTTGTTGTCAATGGATGTTAGCTCTCTTCGTATGGATATCTCATAACTAGACACTAATTTCCCTATATTTGTGAGCTGAATAGCTCAACGAGAGCATCGATTCTGGCAGTCCTTGTTGCCGTTTGCAGCCCAAAAGGATTATCGCACAGTTCCCCTCCTTCCCGTTGCGTCACGTCACAGTGATAGAAGACGTGCTAAGTCCGCCGCTGTGAACGATGGTGGTGCTGTTAACCAACATCACGTTTAGGTAAAACGAAAATGCATAGGATTGTCCAAATTGAGCAACCATCACTGTATTTCAGCTGGTCGGTTACTAGACGCGACGTTCGGAGGTCATAGGTTCGGATCCCAAAGGCAGAATGGTGTTCTTCTTTCCTCTACCAATTATTTTTCACTCATTAAGCGACTGCATGATAAATCTTCCTACAAAAAACTGACGCGCAATCAGTAAAGCAGTATCAAAAACTTAAGGTCATTCCAAGGCTTTTCAATAACAACATTAAACATTTTGCGCTTTCTTTATCTATAGGACACAGCCAACTTCTGCGGTGAGTTATTTTCCAGCAGGCCTCCTGCCTCTCTGGACAATGTCATTTTGAAATATGCCGTAAAAAATCGTTCCCGCAACGATGAACACATCTCATAGGAGCATACATGAAAACTATTCACATTTACACAGCTGATATCATATGTTGAGCATTACGTGATATTTTATTACAACGGGAGGGGTTTATTGCGGAGACAATCGGGAAGAAGAAATAGCGCCGATAATGACTAGCAACCATTAGTTTGCTACAGTCAATAACGGCGCCTATTTCTGCAGTTACCTCGTGATATATGCACGGAATCATGCCATGTCATATGCTACGTGAAGAAAGGCCCGCTGTGCGAGCGGATTGGCAGTAATTTGACCGTGTACCGTGTCTCACCTGAAGAATGCCGATGCCGTTTTGTGTATGAGGAGTGAGTCAGTCATTGATACATACATACATACATACATACATACATACATACATACATACATACATACATACATACATACATACATACATACATACATACATACATACATACATACATACATACATACATACATACATACATGCATACATACATACATACATACATACATACATACATACATACATACATACATACATACATACATACATACATACATACATACATACATACATACATACATACATACATACATACATACATACATACATACATACATACATACATACATACATACATACATATACATACATACGTACATGCATACATTTGAAAAAATTTGTGTAGATTTTTTGGACTAAAGGGTTTATTGGTAAGATGGGAAGTCCCTCAGTGTGGCCAGTGGTCAGCAGCAAGAACTTTAGTGAAACGGTGAATTGTAAACCGGGTTAAAAGTGAATGAGTTTCTGCTTGCGTTACAACGAGTGACGTTTCGAGGGGAACGACATACGTTTTGTCGGTCGTACCGGATATTTCGTTATATACCGCTTCTTTATAAAGCGTTGAACTATACACCAAATATCGGCTTCTCTGCGTAGCAGGTCTGGCGCCGGTCGCTGAGTGGAACAGTACAGACCAGTGGCCGACTGTGTAGAACAATGACCGCGCGCGCGCCAGTAGAGCCAATATAAATGACGAAAATGGTAAATTCAAAGAGAGAGAAAAGTGAAAGAAAGCGAGGCCAGAGCTCTCAGTCTCGCCGATTCCGGGAACAAGCGAGATTCTTTCACCCTAAAAGACGAACCATTAGCCGCGCTCGGCGTCAAGTCTCTTTCATCTTGTAGTTTGGTTTTCTTTCGTCCCATGCATTATATGTGTGGTTTACTGCATTTTTCTTTCAAAACGCTTTCCGCGGCGGCAGTTCGGCGCAGGCGCGTGCATTGTGTCCGCTCGCCCTCGACAGACGGACCGAGAAGAAAATGGAGAAGCGAACGACGGTTCCGAGTTCGGCGGGCGAAGAAAGAGGAGCTGAGAGAAGAAATCTAGCGGCGGCGTCTTGCCAGAGGAGGGCGAGAGCAAACGCGCGCGCCGCTTACATGCGTCCTGGGGCAAGTGCCAATGGCTCTCTTCATTGGCCTCTCCGACACCTCCTTCTCCGTGCGCGAGGCGCAATTTTAGGGAAACAAAGACGCCATTTTTCACATCCCAAATTATAGCCTGCCAGGGCTGGACGACGAGGACGACGCAGATATCCTCTCCTCCTGTTCCGTTCCTCGGTGGAGATGGCTGCTGCTGCTGTTGCTGCGGTGTCCGCGTGCCACGTCTACGCCAGCGTCTCCCCTCCCGCCGAACTACTCGATACCCTCACCTTCCGAATTCCTCCGCTCGTCCATACGAGCACGGATGTGAGCGCGGGTCCGCAAGCGGAGAGACCGCGAAGGGATCTCCCCGTCTCGTCGAGATTCGATTAGGCGTGCGGCTTCACGTGGCTTACGGTGAAAGTTGTCCCGTCAATTGTCCTGTCACTCCTTTGCTCGTCAGTCGTGGTGCGGGCGACATGCGAGTCGGCCGTCCGTCCGGATATCTGTGAGATATGACTCGATTGGTGCTTTGTTTTCTTTCTTTCCTTTCCTGTCGTGGTTCCTTTTCTATATCTTTTTCTTTCTTCTTCTTCTTCTTCTTCTTATTATTATTATTATTTTTTTTGCTATAGGCTTGCGGGAAGTTTCGTGAAGAAGCGAAATACAGATGTGGCTGACGTCACCATCGTCGCGTTCTACGGCATTGAATATACACCGTTAATCGGGAAGCCAGCTTCGACTGCATGGTCAAATTGAAGCTGCATGTGCTCTCCTAAGCCCATGCTGGTGAGCCTCGACTTAATAGGGAACGATACGTTCTGCAGTGTGCAAAGTTGTTTGACTGGAGGCGTGATGTGAGATAACAGAGTCTGCAATCTAAAGTTCGACAATATATTCTCTGGCGGGGCTGTAAACTTATGTAACACGAAAAAGAGCGCCGACCAAAAGTTTCTGGAAAAAAAAAAATTCAGACGTTTCGTTTCAACACGTAAGCCGTTAGAAAGGCTTCCTCACATTTTCACGTGGAAGCATAACACGTAACTTTTTATGACCTCGACCTTTTGTCGGAGCTCTTTCTTTTTTGTGACGTGAACAATGTGTGCTGTGTCGTAATCACTGTAATTTTCTGCTTTTACCTTTTTTTGCCTCTTTTTGTTTATGTCGATTTGAGCAACAGGCACAGACGTGAACTGAAAGAGCGAGTGCGAAATACTGCGTGTTAAGAACAGAATCGAGGGATATAGTTCACTTTCTGCCAGCCAGGTGGCGAACACGTAACCCGCAGACACCGAACGCGATCCGCTTCGAACACTGAAGTGACAAGCGGGCAACGTCCACTCCTTTATGAGCCGCCCTCATACCACACCCACCTTCCCATCAGCTCTCTTTCTCTCTGTCTTGCTGCGGCTTTTCTTCGCGGCTGCGCTCTCACCACGGCTGAGATGGCCGCTGCAGCGTGTGGCCTGTGGCACCCCACCCTCCTCATCCCCCCTCCCACATTCTCCAGCTCCCTCTTTGGTACCGACGGCTTGCGCATGGCGTAAATACGCACCACAGTGCCCGATTGCTATCGACGCCATTACAATAACCGCTGTTACACCGTGTCTCCCAAGAAGGAGATTGATGCGGGTCTTTTCCAAATGAAACGTTGCATGCACCCCACAGGAGCGGGTGCACGCGCTGCTCTGCGTGGCCCTTGCTCATCGACCCGAGCGTCGCACTTGTTTTCGCGAGCTGCTGCCGGTGTCTTGTTTTCCGCCGATGCTTATCATATACGTCCAGGGGCGGAGGACAAGCAGGGGGCTGGCGGAGCTTGAGGGATTCGAGGACAGCTGTAAAAATGATGCCCGCCGGGGTGGTTGCTTGTACTCCACGGTCGGTTTCTGCGCTGTATCCCTATGTGCTTCTCTTGGTGTATCAGCATGAGGCACCGCGGCCGCTACGGTCATGAGGTCGGCGGTTCAAATTCAGGACACGTATAATATACTTCTGTAAACGTCTACTAGTCATTTCGTGTTGTCTGAACGTATACTTGGAACCCGCTTTGCATTTTTTGTTGAAGGGTTTGTTAGTTTACATTGAAGAGCAGAAAAAGAAGGAGACAGTAAGGTCGCAAGTGGGTAGCGTCATATTTTGGAAGGGACTTGCATTTCTATATGAGGTTAGAAAGACATTGGATGAGGTGAGGGGCCACAACTCGCATACTATAAATGCCGTCACGTCACATATGCTAACGACAGGCGCAGTAATGGCCCTCAGGTTGTGTCATCAAGCGTGTGCACTTTGAGGATGTGCGTACATACCGAGTGTTTCAGCGCACTCTCAAAAATTCTGGAGAATATAATTAGTTCAATATAGACGAAAATATTTGCAGGAACGAACTTTGAGCTGCGGAGGAGAATCTGCTCATAGTCTTCTAATTATTCACCTAAAATCACCTAAAATCGATGACCGTGGTGTGGTGGCTCTGCGTGGCGATCTGTCATTCAGCTATACGATCGCGCAAATTACACTTCGCTATCACGCGACATTGATGTTTTCCTACCTGATTTCAGACAACATGCCATTACCCTTGATTTAAATTCTGCGTGGCAGCTGCTAAAAACCAAACTTTTATCACTAACACAATCATTTGTCCCGTCCTGCACAATTTCTTTCAAGCAACTAAGCCGTATATGAGCAGAAAGATTAAATCATTGATAAACAGAAGACACCGCTTGTATCGCTGATACTGCAAATTGCCTAAACCTGAAATGCATTGCCTGATGAAAGTGCTCAATAAAGAGATAGCCAATGAAATGCGCAAGGCAGAAAGTACGTATCTTGGTGATCTGGGTGAAAAATTAAAAAAGAACCCGAATGAAGTATGGAAATACGTCAGAAGCAAACAAGGCGCTAAGGATGTTATTCCAGATATTATACAATAATTATACAGAAGACTTGACAGGTAAAGCTGAACAGTTTAATAGTTATTTTGAATCTGTATTCAAACCTCAGGCTTGTGGCGTACAAACTATGGGGGATTTTACACAAATTAGTGAGATAGCCTTTTCAGAGAAAGGAATAATAAAATTACTGCAAAAAGTGAACGTAAGCTCTGCCCTCGGTCCAGATCATATTTCAAACCATATTATGAAAAATATTGCTACGTCAATTGCCCCATTCTTGAAGATTCTTTTACGGAAATCATTTGAACTAGGAGCCTTACCAGATGACTGGAAAACTGCTAATCTAGTTCCCGTTTACAAAAGCGGCGCCAAAAAAGAAAAAAAAAAGAAAAAGAACTACCGACGTATATCCCTCACCAGTGTTTCACGCAAGGCACCAGAGCACATTATTTACTCCAACCTGGTGACCCACCTCCAAGAAAACAATTTGTTCTGCCTATCACAACATGGTTTTAGAAAGGGGCCTTCTTGCGACACCCAATTAATTGAGTGTTCTCATGATATAGCTATTTCGATTATTGATGGCAAACAGGTTGATTGTATTTTTTTAGCTTTCCAGAAGGCGTTAGATTCTGTAGCACATAACTAGTTAATGATAAAACTGTCTTCACTGAATAATTCTGCTGTGCTTTTACGATGGATTGAGGCATACCTTTATGACCGAAAAGAATGCGTTGTGCTTAACGGAAGGAGGTCATCGCATAAAAATGTCCTGTCAGGTGCCCCCTCCCCAAGGATCTGTCTTGGGACTACTTCTTTTTCGACATTTATCAGGGATATAGGTAAACACGTCTCAAGTCATCTAAGATTGTACGCCGATGATTGTTGTCTGTACCGTGACATTATTGATTTAAATGATGGTGCCCAATTACAAAGTGACCTTGACACTCTGGTGCGAAAGGTGGAATATGACACTGAATTTTTCTAAATGGAATTGTGTCCACTTTACAAACAAACGCCATATCCTGCATACGACCTACTCTCTAAATGAAGAAAATCTGTCTGTAGTGTCAACATATAAGTACTTAGGCGTTCTATTTAGAAATGACTTTTCTTGGAATGACCATATAGACTACATAGCAGCTAAAGCCGGCGGTGTTCTTAACTTCCTGAAACGTAATTTCAATCAAGCCCCTGCCAAGTTAAAGAAATACCTCACTTTGCAAACGTGCGCACTATCCTATAGAATATGGATTCTCCGCTTGGGACCCCGCAACAGAAAAATGCATTGCCGAATTAGAACGCGTCCTAAAGCACAGCACGATTTGTCCACCTCAAAATTAACTTCACCCAAAGCTCCTCTGACATAAAACTTAATCTCGGATGGCCCCTCTTACAAGAAAGACGCAAATACATGCGCCTTAAATTATTTCACACAATCTGTACAGGTGAAACAGGTTTAAGGAAATGAACATATCTACTGGATCCAACTTACAGGTCTACCCGATTTGATCACACCTTAAAGATTCGAATACCAATGCCGAATCACAAATAGGTCTGCGATTGCAATGGTCTTCCGGAGGAGATTGTTGTCACCGCGTTGCCCTCTTCGTTTGACGATGATCTTGCTGAGTTTTTGTTTAATTAGGTGTTATATGTATCCGCTTTTTCATGTACTGTTCTCTATTACCGGTTTCTGTATGCCCACGTTTGGTGAGAATGGGCTTGCAATGTCTTTGTTTTAATAACGACGTATGTTATGCCTTCTCGTACTGAATTGTACCACCTGTACGACTTTGCACTGTTTCCCCCCTACACTAAGGCGCTGCAGGTACCTGAATAAATAAAATAAATAAATATTAAATAAATAAACAGCGCTTTTCCACAGGCTAAAGAGTCCCATGAGCACAAAAAAGACCACATATGGAACCTTAGAAGCTTCCATTGTAGGCAAAGATCTTATAGTATAGGGCGTAATACTAATGTCCTTTTTTTTTAAAGTGCGTTGAAGAATGTCCCCAAAAAACACTACATCGCGGCAATACAGAAAGCAATTATCTATAGTTTCTGGCTGCTGACACAGGTGACAGTCCACTAACCATGGCCCAAAAGTTCCTTTCGCACGAAGCCACGTTTTGACAGGTATAAAGTTGACGTGCGAAGTTTAAAAAAAGCCTTCGCGGCTGATTGTATATAAATCCGTTGCACCCACTTTAATACACTATTGTCTAGAAGGAGGAGGTAAGGCTGCCAATACATCGTTCTGCACCTGCAGTTTCTTTTTCGTTTTTTAAACGTAATAATAATAATAATAATAATAATAAATGATTCACAGGAAGGGAAAGGCATAGTATCAGTCACGCTTGTTCTGTGGACACCTGACCCGCGCCGTAAGGGAAGGGAGGAAGGTGGGAGTGAAAGTGGAAAGAGAGAGAGGGAAGCCATAGTGGAGGGCTACAGAGTAATTTCGACCACCTGGAAATCTTTAACGTGCGCTGACATCGCACAGCACACGGACGCCACTTCGTTTCGCCTCCATCGAGACACAGCCGCCGTGGTCGGGTTCGAGTCCGGGAGCTCCAGCACAGTAGCCGGGCGTCTTACCACTGCACCACCTCGGCGGGGCTTTTTAAACGTCCATTAAACTATATCTCAGCGTCATCCCGCATCTAATTACAAACTGAAACGCCTTTCGTGCTTCGCAGTGTGTGCCCTCGAACATATAAGACGTACATCGTTTATATACCACACCTGTGATCGAGCCATGACAACATCGCGCTGTCTGCCATGCAACGACCCCATATGCAGTCGGTTAGCTGTTAAACCTTTCATTGCATTGGGTTTATGGACACTTTCGCAGATTTATGCCCTGCTGTTGACAACCACTTTTTTCTTTTTTTTCCAATAATCCAAACTGAAATGCAATTGATATTCCTCTCACAACAACTCTCACCATTTAGGGCTGCGTCCCTTCCGGATATAAAGGAGCATTTTTTTCCAAGTGACGGAATGATTTTGAAATATATATACCCGGTGTAATGCCCTCACCACGTTTGTTTACCTTCGCTTGTGAGTTTGCTGGGATCGTACACTGAAGTTCTCGCAGCCCTCATGTGATGTGGAAACAGTGGCTTTCTCTTATCCGAGCAGTCTATATCGATGCAACTACGTTTACGAGCAATATAAACCGAACCGCCAGCCAGCTGCAAGTTTCGAAATATAGCCGCGCATGCACAACAAGCGTCAGCAAATCAGACAGACCCCTCTCTTCCCGCTTCGCTGCAGTGGCTGTGAAAACATATCCCATGCATGCGAACACGTGGAACCTTCTACTCGTTACCCTCAATTTCTATATCGTTAAGGTCGGAGGCGAAAACGCGATGAACCTCCCTGTCAGCTTGTGTTCTTTTTTATTTTCTGCACTACCATCACCACTCGTCACCTTTCCACTTCACGGATGCACGGCTAGAGGTGCGTGCGCGCGAGTGGATGTGCACGTGGCCAAGGAAGCAGTTTATGTATGCTTAACGCATGCCCCCACTGCCTATGTTCCGTATACCTTTCCTCAGCTCGCGTTTGATTTATAACGGGGCCGCGCTCTATATATACTGTTTGTGTACCCTGGGAGAATCGGCGACGCGTCGCTTAACAATCCCGCCGATTGTCGGGGATCGCGCCGCGCAGAGCGCTGAAGGCTGCAGCGGGCGCGGAGCTCCGCGGCATTAACATTCAAAACGGGCTCGAGACAGCGATGCCCCCCCCCCCCCCCCCCCCCCCCCATATACTCTCTTCCTATACTCCCAATCTCGGCACCGCTTCTTTATTTGTTTATCGCAGCTCTCGCGTATACACACTGGAGCAGATTTTTCCTCGGGCGTTCTGCGTGTGTATGAAATATTGATATGATATCATCGACGCTCTTCGCCAAGGCGCCACCATGTTTCAATAAGCCGCAGATGAGGAGCTCGCTATATGGATTTGAAGAAACAAAAAGAGCGTAAAACTTAAAAGCAGAGAGATGCAACGAGGTGCACAAACTGCGAAGAAAATTGAGAGGAGTCTCATGGTGCGTCTATATAGGAAAGAGCGTCCCAGTGGGAACGGGGACTCGTTTGTGCTCGTATACACGTTTTGTTAATCTATGACCCCCCCCCCCCCCCCCTTCCCTCCTTCGAAGAAGATGAGAATAAATGGTTATCAGCGCGGAAAAGAAAGATCACGAGGAAGGAGAACGAGACGAACGGTCGAGTGTCGTATGGAGTGGATATACCGCGCCGTTGAGAAATCTGGAACGCTCAGTAGCCGTATAACGCCCATACGTGTATATACGCACAAGCACGCGTCCCAGCTGAAAACGGAATTGGGGGGGCTTGTTTTGTTTCTGCGCTGTGCGGAGAACACGTTTTCATTCCCGAGACACCAGATTTTGGGCGTTCGTGAGCGGAAGCCCCCACTGGCTACGTCTTATTCTCACGCCCTGTATACAAGACAACAGGAGGGTGCGCGGTATGAGATAGCGTGAGAAAAAAGACTTAATGAAAGAAACAAGGAAGGAATTGGGCGAAGTAATCATGCACTTGGAGGCACGATCTGCTTTTGGCGAGGGAAATTCAGCGCGACGCTTGAGAAGAACAAGTTGGGTGGAGCGTGAAGAAAAAAAGTCGCAAGGGAGAAAAAGGCATGCAGGTTATCGAAGCCGGAACACAGACCGGTTGAATTTCTCTTGGTGCATCTTAGCGTGGCCGTATCGTCGCTTTATGGAATGCAGAGTCTCTCTGTGTGTGTGCGTGTGTGTATGCCTGCGCACATGTGTGTGCGTGCGTGTGTTTGTGTGCTTGCGTGCGTGCGTGCGTGTGTGTCTGTGAGTCTGCGACCACGGCCTGCGTAGTCGGCTAACAGGCATGCTTGGTGTATCGCTGACTCGCGCACGGACACCAAAAAATCTGAGAGTAATTGTATTCATCACAATGAGAGAAAGACTTATTCATATGGCGAAATAGACTGCTGTGTCCCTCAATTCCAAAGAAACTATTGTTTCGCAATATCATTACAATTTGCCATTTCAAAATTTAGCAATTTGAGCCACTAAGGAGCTGAATGCCGACACATTAAAGAAATATATACCCGGAGACGTATATTACGAAATGGACTGTAAGGGGATGGTAAATAATGTTGACGCGATGAGGGCGTGGGTTAACACCGGGCTATCAAACAGATTTTCAATGGCAATTTGTGTTTGAGAAAGCTTGAAAACTTTTCAGTGACCTAATAATGTCAGTATTTTACAAGTAAAAATTCACGAACAAAGTGTAATCTTTTCTTTTTCTCTGAAGAATGCATGGGAAAATTATAGGTATTATTTACAACGTTTCTTTTGTTTTTTTGTTGTTGTTTTTTTCACGAGGAGACTGAGATGAATCAAATATGCAACCTAAAGAACGCGAGATCTTGACGAGTGCCCCTCAATGTCGTATCGTATGAAATGGTGCGGGATTTTGCTGTTTCATTTACTTCATTCAACAAATGAAGAAAATTCAAACTAAATGACATCAGATGCCGTTGAAAGGTGCCCAATCAAATTAAGGTATTTCAACCTCGCTAGCGCATCGAAAATTATATATTAAGAGTTTAGATATTTAGCACGCTTATCTCTTTTTTTATTATTATTATTATTCGGTATTCTACTATTTTCACCTCAAAGTTAGGAATAGTTAAGAAAACTTCTGCGGCGCAGTGGACGTATGCAGCAAGAAATTTGCGGTATGCCGACAATGCGCCACGCTGCACACAATGCATATAATGTAGAAAGGATGCCTCCAGATAAAAGCCTGGTCAGTAAAGATATGACGTCAAATTCCTGTTACGTCAAACGGAACTACACATTCTTCGGGATCGACTGTACCGAAAAGCAAACATAGCGCATTTTACCACGATTTTCTCTGCGTAAAAGTGTAACCCAACTTTACCCTGAATTTCCATCATTCTTTTAAATATATTTACAGATTCCCCATACTAGCTTGTGTGCGTATATTTATGCGAAAACACTGCTTACTTTGCTGACGTAGCTTAACTGATATTTGCAATATATGTGTGCAGTCAAAATTTTGTCTAATTTTCTGCTGTGCGGCTACCTTGCAAAATGTAAACCCAATGTGATCCGAATTTAGGTATGTATCTATATAATGTGCACATAAGTCGTCGGTTCCTTTTCGCTTTTGGACCAAACCAGCTGTGTATACGCCTCGCGTAAATGCAAACAGCTTGGCGCTCAGGCGGTCCGCAGTTAAAATTTTTTGCTGTCGCACTTGTAGCTGCGTGGTAACTAAACACTGGAGCTGCCCACGACTCTATCAGGAATGACTTTAGCATATTTTCTTTACTTCCCAGGTACAAACGGGACGCGAAAAATTCTAACTGCGAAGTGCGCAAGCGCTGCCCGGCTCACATTTCTTTTTATCGCCCCAGAGTTACAGCTAAATAGCATAGCAATTAAATCTATACTGCAATACATATAAATGTAGCTTATGTCTTCCTTATCTGTCTCCTTCTAAAAAAACAAACAAACAAGTATAACAAAATAACCAAGAAAGCCCCTCCCACAACTCGTGGGTCCGAGTTATACAGTATTACCGCTACTGCAAAAGTGACGGAAACAAACGATAAGCTATTCAGCGCCAAGAACGTGCAGCATTGGCCAAAAGTATTCAGGTTACATGACCTGATCTTGAGGCTTGCATGTGAGGCATCTAAGGTAGCCGTGAAGATCAAAATCTCTTTGGACGTCGAGCAGAACGTTCGAGAATACCTTTCTCTCTTTGGTTTGGTTTGTGGGGTTTAACGTCTCAAACCGACTCAGGCTATGAGAGACGCCGTAGTGGAGGACTCCGGAAATTTCGACCACCTGGGGATCTTTAACGTGCACTGACATCACACTGCAGCACACGGACGCCTCTTTGTTTCGCTTCCATCGAAATGCAGCCGCTGCGTTCGGGTTCGAACCCGGGTACTACAGCACAGTAGTCGGGCGTCTTACCACTGCATGCACCACCCTGGCGGGGCGCTCAGCGCTCATTAAAGGCGTACGTGTGTGTGTGTGTGTGTGTGTGTGTGTGTGTGTGTGTGTGTGTGTGTGTGTGTGTGCGTGCGTGCGTGTGTGCGTGTGTGTGTGTGTGTGTGTGTGTGTGTGTGTGTGTGTGTGTGTGTGTGTGTGTGTGTGTGTGTGTGTGTGTGTGTGTGTGTGTGTGTGTGTGTGTGTGTGTGTGTGTGTGTGTGTGTGTGTGTGTGTGTGTGTGTGTGTGTGTGTGTGTGTGTGTGTGTGTGTGTGTGTGTGTGTGTGTGTGTGTGTGTGTGTGTGTGTGTGTGTGTGTGTGTGTGTGTGTGTGTGTGTGTGTGTGTGTGTGTGTGGTTTATACATAGTTTCATTTAGTCGACCTAAGTTCACCACATGCTTAAACAGCAGGACTTGAGGCTTGAGGACATGTAGGATATATACACAATACACATACAGAACGAGAAAAGTTCGCTCTAATCCCGAGGTTTGGCAGATAAACTAAGAACGGAGTGCAGCCCACAGCTAATGAGCAAATCAAAATTAAATTATTTTTTTTTCTCAGATCCATGTTCTGATTCTCTTTGGAATAAAATTGCTTTCACGAGTTTGTTAGGCAGGGTAGCGATAGGCGGAACCCTTAAGATTGAGCTTCACAGTCGTCACTGCGCAACAAACTGTGCGAAGTCTCTTCAGCTCTATATATGTCTTTACTTGGCAAGAGAACGCGAATGGAGTACACGGTAGCCTTGTATAAACATCGCAATGCATGGGCGACCTTATCGCTGTTTCCTTTCGCAAGCCTGGTTCGCCTCACGAATGTATTGCACTACCAAAATCAAGCTGGCGTCACCGGAAAGAAATGACTGCGGATACGGCATGCTTCCTAATATACATAATCATGTATATCGCCACATGTTGCTCGTGAGTAGCGAACACTAACTCAATAAATAGAATAAACAAACAAATAGAGGTTTCTCTCTGTTCTCAGGTACACTTTCCCCTAAATGATGTCAAATTGGTAGAGGAGAAGTATTTTCCAATAAGAAATATATAAGAGCAGCCATTCCACTTTTCAATGCAGGATATGTCGTTGTGGCTTCAAATTACTTGGTCTATAAACGTGTCCAAAAGCGAGCGAACTACGTATATATTGGCTGCTCGGAAAGGTGCCTGTTTCACTACAGTTGAGCAAGACGCTTTGGAGAGAAGCCAACTTGCGAACCGAGGAGAAATGCTGCGCGAGCAAGTTGATGGTCAAGCCAATTGCTCTTTCTATAAGCGCTCCGAAATGTTAAGGTGGCTCTTGAGCACGCTCCATTACTTTGACGGCCATCGACTATCGATTAGGTTTAGTAAAAGTTCAGAATTCCCACCGTAACTTTAAGCGTCGAGGCAAAACGAATAATGGAAAGTGCGTACTGATCCGGTGTTTAGGTAATTTTTTTTTTTAAGGCTAAATCTTTACTAGTCCCATTGCGCAAAAATCAGGTTGCCGACGTGTGGACTTGATAGCACCCCAAAAAGACTTCAATTGCCCACAGAAACAAGTGTAACAGATACTGCGCCTAATTCCCTTCCTGCGAAACAATTATAAGGCGAAAGCCTTTTTAAACGCATGGTGAAAATCTCGCGTCGGCGAGATTTTCCGCGAGATACGTCAACGAGATTACGCGAGTGGCAGATACTGCGCCGCGTTTCCTTTCCTCTAAACCAATTTTAGAACGGCGGTGAAATTTAATGCGTTGAACGGAACGCTGGTTGTGTTCGACAAGGGGCCCACGATGTGCCTTGTGTAGCAGCAACGCTCAGGGAACCTTAAAAGGAGTTACATCCTATAGGGTTGGTCCAGCTCTTGATCCCGGGTTGTGGCGAACAGTCCATGACCTGAGGCGACCTGTCCAGCCAACTCTATCAGCCGGCTTTGTGAGACTGCTTCGGAGCTAGAGACCGCGATCTCCCAACCCTCTTTGTCCGCGAGGTTCCCGCGAGATGGTAGTTGGAATTCTCCGCAGTGATATAAAATGTGGTCAAAGTTCGCTCTCGGAGCCCCACAAACAGGGCATTCAGATTTGTCTTTCGCATTCCTCCACTGAAGATTCTGCAGTACTCTCGGAACTTTTTTTGCGGTTGACCTCCGAAGCTTTCGCCGATTTCTCTTAAATTCCAAAGGTCAGGATACTTTGAGTTCGAAGCCGCGGGCTGTCCATTTCTAACGCAATTTGTGCGTGGCGTGCAGCCGCGGTATGCAGGTCCAAACAAAAGGCGCGAGTCTTACGCAGGGAAGGGGAAAGTCGACGGCAACAAGGAATCAGCACTTAAGCAATCGCTGCCGATGATACCGATGAGGGAGAACAACGCCGCGGGTTAGCGCTTACGCACACAGGTGGCCGACGATACGGAGCCATTTCTCTTTCTGCGCTCGCTCTATCTGCAAATAGCGACATGCCCAGCACTGTTCTTCGCCGAGAAAAAAAGCATAAACGAGCAGCTGTTGCCGGGAGCAAGCCTGCTCACTTACCTCATCTCGAACAGCTCCCTAGAAACGGGGGTGCATGTAAATTCCGAGAAATATATGCAGTGTGCGTAAAACGATCGTCCCCTGTTGTAAGTTATAACCTATATGGGTGCGGCTATTGTTCGTGCAGGAAAAGAAGCCTGTATAGATCGATTGTGATAGAAATAGGCATCGAGTGCTGAAGTATTTTTTTTTGTGTCTTGTTTTTATAGTGACTGAGAAGAACATGATTCTCTGTGCGTTCGCTATCTCTAGAGGTAATATACGCATCCGTATATATACTGCTCCTTGACGTGAATGACCTCCCTAATAGCCCAATTGAATCACTATTAAATATGGAATCTCCGGGGATAAATCTCAGAACGTTTTACTGTCATTATTTATTTGTTTATTTATTTATAATACTTTCAGTGCACCAAAGTGCATTACATAGAGTAATTACAGCAGTGTAGCAATCAGGCAACTAGCGGACGTTCTGCATCTTGTGGGCTCTCGCATGTTCAGTTCTTTACTGCTTGAAGTAGCGCTGAGGATTGGTTGAAGTTATTTATTGAAGTTGAAGTTATTTATAACGTATTAAGTCGACCTGCGTCGACTTAATACGTTATCGCAGACACAGAGAGAATAATTATTAGAATGGTGCTTTTGAAAGAAAAAGAAAAAAGTTTGATTGTCGTCACCAGCGGCTTTTTTCAGTTCAACTGAGTTCAGTTTTATTTCAGTTTATTACCTTAAGTGTCCCATGTAAGAGGGCATTACATAAATGGTGGGATTATGACAAAATGCAAATATCCCGTGGCAAACAACCATTGAAAAAAAAAAAAATAAACGGTCAGTTAAAAGTGCTCATATGTCTATGGGCACGTGGTAGCAGTGATGCCATGGTGAAGGCCGTTCCAGTCTGCATGCAGCGGTCCGGAAGAAAAAAGGATGCAGCGCAGGTTGTGGTTCCAGCGTATGGACGCGCAACTTGTAATGGATGGCTGGTGTGATGGGATATATGCGGGTTGCTGCTTTTATGTATGGTGCTTGACGAAGGGAAGAAAAGAATAATTTGTGACACAAGCACAGGCTGGTGGTGCGGCGTCGACTGAAGAGCGTTGACAGGCCAGATTTCAGTTTTAAGACGAAACGCTGACGCCATATGAGTGTAGAGAGTGAATGAATCTGACTGCGATTTTCAACCAATTCTAATTAGTCTAGATAAGATTGATGCGGGTTCCAAATATGCAGCAAATATTCAAGCTTGGGCTTGCCAAGTGTTTTGCATGCAACTAATTTTACATGTGGTGAAGCGCTGCGCAGATGACGTTTCAGAAAGCTTAATGTTTTATTAGATGCCGAGATGATATATTAGTAATATATGCGACAAGACAGATCATATGACAAGGTTGCACATAGGTACTTAAAAGATTGGACTAGCTCTAGTGGTGTGTTAGAGATAACGTAAGGAAGGAGAAACGGGTTGTTACGGCGAGAGAAGGACATGTACATTTAGTGGAATTTAAAGGGAAGCTGAAATGCTTCTTGACAATTCCCCGAGATGCGCGCATTAAAACATATGATAGTTGTAGATTAGGCTCACGAAATGGTTTCGCGCTACCATGTAAGATTATGACGTAATCTACTATTAAATTTTCGACAATTTTCAGGCTTCTTCTCATAGCATTGCAACAGTGTGGAGAAACTAGACAATGACATTACTATGGGTGACATTTAGTGTTTCAACATTTTTCGCACAATTCTTTCTGCGAGTCACCCGATGCCACCAAACGAAGCCTCGCGACTTTTACCTTCGTTGGCATTGGTCTTCTTCCTCAGAGCAAATGTTTCCGCGTTGGAAATTCATCATATTTAGAGATGACGTCATCACAGGTGATCCCCACTTGCCCCCGTGTACTACGGAGAAGCCTGGATGCCGAAATAGTTTTATTTAGCGATTACGTTGTCAATCTATATGTTAACGCGAAACGGCTTGGCATGAATTAACTTTAGCCTCCACACATTCGACTCCTTTAATTTAGTTGAATTCTAAAATCTCTTCAGTTTTCCTTTAAGGTCATTATTGAATTGCTGCACAATTCTAGAACACTGTTAAAATCGCTGTGTGGAGCGGTTTGACGTGTTATTGATAGTACAGAAAAGAAGGCAGTCATCTGCAAACGTGCTCATATTACAAGAAACAATGTGAGGTAAATCGTTAATATATATTTTAAAAAATACGAACCAAGAACAGACCCTTGGGGGAGGCCAGAAGTTACTGGTAGGGGTTTAAACAAGTTATTATTGACAAGTACCATTTGCGAACGATTTGTTAGAAATTCCTCAGCGCAAATTTGAACGTTAGGGTCCATGTTTAGCAGCCAAAGTCTTAATAGCAGGTGTTACTTAGAGACTTTAACGAGACAAAAAATTCTGAGAGCAGTGTGGAATCTACACTGCAGAAATGCGAAAGCCTGGGCGTTGCTAGTGCACACGGTGCATCGCGTTTACTCTCGTTATCATTATCAACTAAATGCGTTGTCATTATCATCTCTACTTATCAACTGCAGCGTAACTGTCATCGCTACTACCATCATCATGCTCGAGAAGGAGAATTACGACGTGCTTCTTACGAAAAGTGCCAGCTTAGTTTCGCAGAGAACCCTCTCTCGAAACCATGATGTGAAGGATGAAAAAAAATTTGTGGAGTTTAAGAAGGCAATGATTTGAGAATAGACATCATAAGCAAGCATGGATGACATCAGGGATATTTGTTGGCGCGGATTTCAAGGGTCGTGACAAGCAGCCAGAGCTTCCAAACACTGGTGACGGAGCCCTTTGACGGTTGTGACCAGGTTTGTGGCAGAGAACAAAATATTGAATTTATAAAACTTATTCTTTTACCAATAGACACGTGTTTTGCGTCCGGAAAGACATCAGCACAACCACAAAGCGCCATACTATTTTTTGCTAACTGATCTTTACTAAGTTTAAAACACTGATACAGTTGTTCTGAGTGTATATTGTGCACTCTCCGAGACCATGATTCATCTATTTAGCCTTTTCACTTTCGGCGCGACAAGAAAGATATTGAATGATTGAAACACATGTTTATTGACAGCCCTGTGAAAAAAAAAAGACATAGAAAAGTAAAGTTTAATGAAACGAAATGCGGAGAGGTCGGCCGGCGGCAACGTGACCCTGCAGGCCCTGCTGCTCCACACGGTACAGCATGTAAAAAAAAAAAATGCTGCCTCTCCCGTAATCGAGAAACTTATATAAGCACGAAATGGTTACTATCAGAGCACGTTGGTTGTAGATGGCACTAGCCTCAATCTTAAAATTGGGGTAAAATGGACCCCACCACGAGCTTTCTTCCTTCCAACAGGACAGCGCGCTCAGTCGTTCTCGCAGGTATTTCTTCTCGCGTAGAAGTTGGGATCTGCGGAGGCCTTGCCACACTCGTGAACCGCCGGATAATCATGGCGTTGTCGGCGAGGCCGAGCAGTCTTCTGCTATGGCGTTTCCCGCAAGACGCTCCGTACCCTCCTCTCATCAGGCTGATGGCGGCAGTGAAATGAAGAATGGTGCAGATGCATACGCGGCCATGACGATACACTGCAGCCTGAGACGAACGTAGGAGAAGCAGAGCGTTCGAGTGCTCTCCGAGCGTGTATGCTACGGTCTGCTAAAGATATAAACGCCATGGGGATAACGACGCAGCACAGTAACAGACTCGATTTCAAATACCCGAACGCTCTTCGAGCCACTGCCACCTGACCGCCAACGTTCTACGTATACGCGCGAGAGTGTGGCACTGTGGCGCCATCCTTGGGCGGGGCGCGGAAGCCTAAGCGAGGGATCTCGTCTCGTGAAATCTCGTTCAGTGCTCGGATGACGGAGAAACAGTGCCCGGATGGAGAAGAATCGGCGCCCGGATGTTGGCTCTCGGTTGTTTCTACTTCCTCTCAAGGTCGCCATCAGCGGGAGCTAAAAGCATCTTATGCTTAAAATGTGACTCATAAACTTGACAGCCATTCTTTGTCAATGCAGACACTTTGGTTCTCGAGAAAAGTTGCCCATAAAGCGAGTTGTCTGTTATAACGATTCGCCAATAAAAAATGTAAAAAAAAAACACGCCATGATTTAGCTCTGCTTTTCTGCCCGTGATGTTTAGATACACCATCTAGGAAGCCCATTACTAAAGACAATATTATGATTGAAATAATGTGGTGTTAATTTTTAAACGTGTGCAGAGGTCTATGATAGCTTAATGGCCTATCGGGGAGTTAACATCTACAGCAACTGTCCACATACATGACATCAGCCATCAGTGGGTTGAAAGCGACTAAATTTAGGTTTCTACTCAGCACAAGCTGCAGAGGGTTTCCTTTGCAGTCATTCAGGTAATGCGAAAAATGGTAAGGTGCTTTGTATTGTCAACTTCGTACTCTAAATCATGGAACCATAAAAAAGGGATTTCTCCTAGTTATCGCTTGTCACTTATACTTTTTAATTACGTTCCTCAAATGGTCTGCACTCAAAGTGCAAAAATGAAAAATCTGAGTGACGCTGTAGAGATTTGCTGTCATTGCTATCCATATTAACGCGACAAAAATACATAGGCCCCAGTTGGCGCTATGCTTTTACAAACCCTTGTCCATGTTTCGGGCAGTGAGTTTCCTTATTAACGAGGCGCAAATACATCGAAAGTTTGTGGTCTCCAGAAAAACTGTCCATAATTCCAGTACTCCATATTAACGGGAGTCGTATTAACGAGGCACGACTGTCAATGGCTCTTGCGTGGTGCCCCTTCATGAAGCGAAACGTCACACACTAAGTCGAGCTGCAAAATGGGGGAACGATCATCAGTATTCGCGTTTGAATTCGACACGGCCATACGCGAGTGTTTTATATAATCAATGCAGATTTTGCTTCCAAAGACCGGGAGAGATACGCCGGTAAGGTTTGAGGAGATCGATTGCAGGATGAAGCGTGCGAATAATTTGAAACGCCCAGTTCACGCGCGCACAGGGACCAAAAACTTTCGCCCCATCGCGCTCTGATCGGATTTTTATTGCGCCCGTGTCGCTGCAAACAACGCCCTCTATGTAGTTGTTCGCGCCCCGCTTTTGACATAGGACCGCAGTATATAGGTACGCAGTGGGTCACGTGCATCGACATGTGGCGCCCAAATAAACCGATCCTTCTCTGCACGCGATAGAGCGCACTCTCAAGCGGTCAGTAAACCCCCTCGCGTGATACGCGGCCACCATGAATATTAAGTAGCGTTTGGAAGCGAACAGAACAAAGAGAGGGGGAGAGAGAGAGCTCTCTCGGTCCGTCCACGATGAGAGAACGCTGCGCCTGCTGATCTCCGCAATCTATCTGATGAGCTTCGCGTCTCTTGGAGGGCAGCAGCCGATAGTGTGGATGCGAGCACAATTAAGGCTGCTTGACGCCGACGTCTCCGGCACTTGATGGGCGACGGCACTTCGATCCGAGAGTCCCAGGAAAGGGAATGCCCTCCTGGCATTGCACCGCGAAGATAATTGGGGCCTCTTCTGGGCGCCAGATAAGTTGGCCAGCGAGTGCTCTGCGACACGCACTTTTGGTGCGCGCTGTGACGTAATACTGGTCCACTTTGAGTGAACGTAAGGGTTGTGTCAGAAAGAGGATACCGGTATATATGCGCATGTTTGTTTCCCATTCGCAACTTTGCTTCCCATTATCAAGCTTCCTCCTGTGGTGCGCACCACAAAACGACTGTTTGCTTGATGCCCTCGGTGCTCTTTCTGTATGTGCGACAGAGCCCTTGACACATCTCCTCCTCATCTGAATACGCCGGCAGCTGTAGGTCGCGTGGTGCAGTGAGGCGAAATTGGAGGCACGTATGTCAGTTCGAATCCCTATCCCTATAACTAGATTATAAAGCTAATTAGTCGCCACCAGGAAAGCTGCGCAAAGAACGGTTGCGTCACCATTTTGATACTAGAGAGATCAAATCGGACGCCGCATGGAGGTCTGTTATTGATGCTTTGAGAGAAAATGGTGCGCCACGGGCAACAATGGGGAAAGGGATCTGCCACAAGTGCATCTGCCGTTATCCCACTCGCCGTTTCGTTGCACTCGACAACGACTATCGTCACAGTTGTTGTGGCAACTGTGACGCGCGAGAGAGCCACGGCACGACGTGTATATCCCGCGTTCATGAGTCCTCGTTACGACGTACTGCACCCTCAGACACTTTATATACCTATTACCGGAAATGTTTTTTTTTTTTATCTTATGACGTCACATCCTGTCACGTGACTTTTGACACCACCGCTTCTGGCGATATGCTATGCGTTGCATTAGTTATACAAAGCTTTAACCTTAATAAAATAGAGACATGCGCGTGGAGCTGATTAGGTGAGAATGCTGAAAAAGTAGGAATACAATACTTTTCTGAGTGTTTTAGTGACACAAAAACTAGAAGAAAAAAAAAAGGGTATGGAATAAAGAATGAAGTATGTGCAGGTGACTATTGCAGTATTATTCCCTAGGTATCAATGAATAAAGAATGAAGTATGTGCAGGTTACTGTTGCAGTATTGTTCCCAAGGCATCAAAAAATGTATATTCAATCTATAGTCTGTACTGAGCGGCACGAATCCACGCATGATTGGCAGCTGAGGTTCAGCTCGAATTTCTTACTTTTTCTCTTTTTGTGAGGAACGCCCAGGCGCTAAAAACTGTAAAATAAGCGTAAATAACTGTAAAATGCAGGCCTGGCATTAGAGGACAGCAGAAATGAAGACAAGGGAAGCGTCTATAAATAGATGTGTACGAGGAAACGCGTCATGCAAAGAAACAAGATGTTTGCACCTGCAGGGAGGCAAAGATAACACAGATTTTATCAGGTAATATAAACAGCACTAAATACAATTCCCACAATCGCAGTAGGCATATTCGCGGAAAAAACGAACAATGCACTTGCTATATAGATTACTTGTTTAAACCGGTGAAAATACTCTGCGGTATAATTATTTGAGCAAATTAAGCATTTGTATATCGTATAGCGCGACCATTGCAAACAGGGTGTTACCACGTTTCTCTATGTCGTACCTTTCAAAGTGAAATATTTTCCTCGAAGGCTTCGCAGTACAGATGATGGCATTTGTATTGATTTTCAGAAAACGATCATTGGCCTAGATTAACCTTCTTTACTGAAACAAAACGCTTTGAATATAACATGTACTTCAATAATGACCCATATAGAGTGATTTTATTGTACATTATATGTACACATTACATCCTTCTAATGTGTAGTCAGCCTATAGTTTGAACAAATAGGACACCTGCTGAATCGTAAACGCAGATGTTGGAGAAGTGAAACTTACATTGTGATAAATTGAGCGACGGAGTTGATTGATAGTTTGCGCTATAACGCTAGCAGCTGCTGATGCTTTAAATTCAATTGACTCGACATGTTAATGCTGGGGCAGTTCTTTGAAACACGTAATATCAAGTACTTTTATGCAGTCAGCCAGTACAATGGGTGCCATTCCCATATAGACGTATATCTCTAGGACTGGACGAACCTGCCTTTGATTTACGTGAATTTATTTTGCTCCCTATAGGAGCACAATGGTGAATAACATTCATTCGAAGCCGTCGCTTGACAGCGCGCACGAATTTTCGTACAAAGTGCTGCAGTCTACGTTTGAAAATAAAATGCTTACGTTAATGAACGAAAACGAAAGAAATGCGAACGATTGAAATAAAAGTGCACGCGCGTTTCTGCAAAAAGAAACAAAAAAAAAAAACGTTTATGCATTGTATTCGTATGATCGGCAAACATTGTTCTCATTTGATTCCACAACTATAGATAAAAATGTAGGCTCTAAAACCTGTGCCTGCTCTATCATTACAACTCTGCCTCACGGAGCGCCAGCACTTTCGAAACGCGATGTCTAAAATTAAGTGGCAGCTGTTTATACCACAGAACTATTCTTCTCGCCGTTATTGCTGGCTACGTTAGGAATTTTACCTCCCTTCCCTCTCCCTTGGTTCAACGCTGCTTTTTCTTGAGGGCACTAATAAATTTAATTACCTAAAAAGCAGCGTTAACGTGAAACAGCAGAGACAAATTACCTTCATTACCAAGCGAGGAGGCGAATTTCATGGCTTCTAAACTAATAATTCTATTCTGCTTCGCATTTTCTCAAAAAAGAAAAAAATATTAGCCCATTTATTTTTTTTCCTGCTTTAATTAACCCGAATTCATTTTCAGGCACAAAGCATCGTCAAACACTTTGGTTCAAATTCTTTAACTTAATCACCGTACAGCAAAGACTGCCGTAAATACGGGCTGAAGTACCTTTTATGTAAAGCTTCGCCACATATTTAGCTACGCTGCTGTTCGTCGCAGGTTTGTTCCTTCTGTTAAATGAGGCAACCGGGGCCGCCTTGTCATAAACGCATACACCACGCTAGATTTCCCACCGTGAGATGGCGAAAATAAAAACACCTGAGAAGAAAAACTTTTCCTGGATAACAAAACAAGCTCGGCTGACGTTAATTAAGTGATAGCAGCGATTAAGTAATAACCACTGGCTGAACCGCTTCATGAAAGAACCTCGCGTCGTTAAAACTAGAGCTTTTCCTCATATATAACCATACGCGACATATGCTTAAACGTTCTGACCGGGATTGCATTACTGTTATTTAAAAAATAAATAAGTACAAATTCGCTGCAATGAATCATTGGCAATATTTCTTTTTTCTTTTAAGAGCAATGTGGTAACCTGTGCGGACATCGATAACTGCTTTTATATCTCACTGCTTCAGTAACGAAACAAATGAGTGAGCAGCTCTTCAATTGACGCCATAAGTGGCACATATATAGCGCAAAACCCCCTTGTGCATGATGCCACTGCTTGCGGTATTCTTTTTTTTTTCTTCCACTGTTCTGATTCTTCACCATGTTTAGCACATGCAACTGTACAATGGCGTAAAGTGGTTTAGTAATTTGCGGTCGTATATCCAGCGAAATTTCTTCACGGCTGTCACTGGTTTTTTACGCGCGTGTTGGGCCAAGCGGACCTATATTCACCCCAACACAGCAGATATGAAGCTATAGATGTACAGCTTGCATATAACACGGATGAAAGCGATGCATCGAAGCGCGCGATTGAGCACGCGACTAGTCCTCGCGACATCGCGGTGACAACATGTAAGTGTACATGCTGATGTTATTGAGCGGCATAAAGGATCGTCTAAGGTATTTGTTCGCTGCTCCCAATAAACTACTGTGAGCGCGAAAAAAAAAAAAAAAATCTCGAGACTAAGAGATCACGGCTTTTTTTTTTTCTTTCCTTTTCTCTATGTTGTGGACAATGAAGGACCCTCGAAGTCATATCCGCCACGGAGCGATTAGGACACTCATGCCAGCTCGATTACTGAGAAATCTGTAATCAGGCCGGCTTCAGACGCCACACAAGATGAAAACTGTCGTTTGCGCGAAGCGGTTACTGTGCGGAGACCAGCGCAGGGCGCATGCGGCGCGCTCTGGTGAAGCACCACTGCATGGTTCCGCATAAGTTCCAGTTACAAGTATAGGATTTCTTCAAAAATTGTAGAGCTCAATGTGGCTAAACTAAACCTTGTATAACGTGAAGAAGCACGAGTTGGTGCGTCAATCTTCGTAGAAGCATGCATCGTATACACGTAGACGATGTTGTCTTCTTTTCAAGGAGTTGTTTACGCCGCATGGAGCGCCGCAACTCAGATTCCGACAATTTCAGCAAAGGACAAGGCTTCCTATTTCAAAGCAGACTGAATTCAGCCGGCTGATCACGGGAGTTTACGCGGTTAAACCAAGTGACTCATGCGTCACTGATGACGTCACACACATATAATGCAAGCAAACACAAAAACAAGTGACTCTATGAGTAGTGATAGAAACCACAGACCAATGAGCTACATGTGCCATGTAGTCATGTTCCCTTCCAGCTATATGGGTGTGTTCCACCTGTCAACTATATATGCAGCCCAAAATGCCAGGAGCGGGGTATGTCAGCAGCGCGTGTACCAAGGCGACAGGCGCTCAGAGATCAGCGGTCAAATAATCTCACACAATTATAAAGGCCCGGTCAGACCTCGTGAAGTTGGGCTTTCTCACTAAAAATAAAGTTCCACTTGAGTTCCGCTAATAGCCGGAAATAATTTGGAACCACTGCAGGTTTAGGGTGCACGTGGGAAAAGGGCTATCATCTGTGCTCGGGTTGCTGTCTTGAGTAACCCGACAAGGACATGCTCGATAGAGGTGGCGCACCGATGTGCGACTCTATAACCCCGCAGCTTGCTG
Organism: Amblyomma maculatum; assembly: GCF_055883805.1. NCBI lineage: Eukaryota > Metazoa > Arthropoda > Arachnida > Ixodida > Ixodidae > Amblyomma > Amblyomma maculatum. Next base: position 113,866,181 of record NC_139345.1, on the reverse strand, counting down.
TGAAGTATGCATGCGAAGTAGATGAAACGCAAACAAACAAGCAAACAAAGCGCGCACTTCAGTAACCAAAGAGAACCAACAAGAAACTACAAGTTTACTAGAATTACAAAAGCAGGAATTAATTAGAGAAAATTTGTGCTGCCATCTTGAATGTTTCATTTTCTTCATTACAAGTCAGAACAAATCACTCAGAAAGTTCCCTTGATCATATTAGGTAATTAGGGAATTAATAGTCCCGTATGCGCTCGAACGATGTTCCATACCAGCCTATGGTCCTATGGCCTAAGGTAAAAAGGTTGTGCTCTTTAACTATCTTGTTTAGCAAGAACCTGCATTAAATGAATGAAGCGCTTTGAACACTGAGTCTGAATAATAATTAAAAAATGAACGCTCTTATACTGATTAAAACTATAACATATAAAAAATGCGTTAAGAAAAGAGATGCGACTTTCCAGGAACTCTTTCCACAGTAATTGGAACGGTTGACTATCAACAGACAATAGAAGCAAACACCTATAACTGAGACATATATGATATGAAAACCCACCATTCATCACAGGCATGGAAATATCATATCTGCGATTATTTTCACTCCTTTAAATGCACAAAGCAAGAGCACGCTTTTCTCTTGTTTTATTTTTTATTTTTTTTTTGGATTAGCCTGATATAACAATATCTGTCTTCGTAAGAGTAACCATTCATAAGCGGGTTAAGTGTACCGCTTCTGAGTATTTCTGCGCAGTTACGAATGCTAGCGAACTATAACGAAAAATGGCAAGTTTGACCGCAAAGGGGCAGCAAAGTTCCAAACAGCGTCTGAAAAGAATGACTTATTCCTCTAGAATGCCTTTTAATGTTTAAGATGTATACACAACAGTAAAATGCACGTATTGTCGTACTTAACAAGAATAATAGCCATTGAATTGTTTTGATTTCTTAAATGTCTAAAATAAGAGCAATAATTTTTTTCTGATGTCTTCTACTGTTTTATATCTGCATCCCCTTTATACCGAGATCTGCATCGATAAATGCAGTCGGAGGTGTAAAACAAAACGGCAACATAGCGAGAACATATGTACTCTAAGAAAAGAAAACAATAAGCGAAGTCAATAATCGAGTCCACTGCATTGGTGCCCGTGTAAAACACGCAATTGCATAACAGCGTGCGGACGCCGGCACTGAACAATGCGCAAATGAGGCAGGCAATCAAGTGCCATGACCTCCGTCTTTGTTTCTTTCTATTCACCTTCTTTTTTTTTTCCCCTTCTCCCCTCACCTGCAGTCTTCCTGTCTGGCGTACACAAGAGGCCAGACATCCAGCCTTTTGTTGCTGCCGCCGGCAAGGTACGCCGACGCGCGCGCGAAACGAGGAAATTGGTCAATGATAAACACTCGTAGGAAAAAAGAAAGAAAGAGAAAAGGGGAAGAAACTGAGGACATCAACGTTTTCTTAGCACGTTTCTCCAAGCCACAACGATACGCCCGCTTCGGTCGAGGAAGTTCTGCGCGTATACAGACAGTTTCTCTGCAGAACTGTATATCAAAGCGCTTTATTTATAGGACCTCTCGAGAAACATTTATCTGCTGCACGTATATATAACAGGACCGCTAAACCGAACATCCTGCGCTTTCTTTTCTGGCTGTCCGAGTTAGCATCATCAGAAATTGCAGCGACGGGAGTTTATCCTTTCGGTCAACGCATTTTCTTCAGCACCGCTCATAAAATGCAAGTCGATCACCATATACAAGCAAGTAATATTCCCCAATTCTGTACGCGTATATATATATATATATAACCAAGTGGGCAGCACAGCTGTTCCTTAACTGTACTGGTCGTCCACCGACGGCACTTGTTCAGCGTCGGTAATTAGACAAATATGCGTTAGCTATGAGAAACTCTGCTGTTCCGTGCGGATTTCTGCAGTCATTTTTTTTTTTTTTTTTGCCGACACTGGACAGCGCTTAAAAACAGATCGGCCGCTGTGACTGGCAAACACTGGCGCACAAAATTGGATTTTTTATTATTTTTTTTGTTAAATTTGATCGGCTCGAAGACCACCTACCGTCATATCTCACGTGAAAAAACTGCTTTGTACGGCCGTTCTGGAAATGTGTGTATACGCGGATGGAGACATGGCTCACTTTGTACGAAGAGGGGAAATAGCGAAGGAAGGGGGAAAGGGAACGATGCAGGGATGGGGTTCGTGTATTAACCCCGAGCCTCCTTCGGCCGGCGCAGGGCACAATGGCCTTCGGAATTCCTTCCGCAGACGGGTTATTTGGAGGCAAATGGAAGGAAACACAACTACAAGCGCAGAAACCACAAGACACTTTCGAAAGAAAAAGAAACAGACAAAAGGCATGTGGCGCAGGTATACGCCACCACAACCACGACGGCCAAGAGAAAGGAAGGCCATTCTCCCTTCGAAAGAAGCGACCAAACCTGACGTTTACGGCCATATCCGTCTCGGGGAGCAGTATTTCATTTCTCCCGTTAGTCAGGGGAGAAATTGCCTCTGTTTCAAAGGGATCGTTACTATATACCGCGAGCGGAGAGCGTGTTCTCCGCGAGTGCTTTGACCTTCCGCAACTCGCGGTCAGGGGAGGTTAGCCGCCCGTCGTTCTTGTCCAACCTTGTCCTTTTGCTCTCTTCTTCCTTTTTTCTTCTTTTTTTTTTCCTCCATCTCTCCCCATTTTGCGAATGAACGGTGCGATTCAGGGCTGTACAGGTGCTGCGCAGAGTCAGCAATTGCGAAGATATTTTGAGGTAACCGCGCGCTATCTCCCTGCTAGGTTGGCTGACAAGAGTATTGTATTTTTCCAGTGCATCGCGACTTGACACCATTTTTAGAACTCCGCTCCTCACACACCGAAGGGCGGTGCGAATTACCAATAAACAGGAAGGGCTGGTGACTCTATTGTACGCCTTACAAAAAAAGAAAAAAAAAAAAAACGATGGACTTCAGATGTGCATCGCTTCCCTGGTCAGAACGCAAAGTTGCTCTCATTCTGGGTTATGGGCTTCTCATTACATTGAAGTTGAGCACGAGCCGTGCCTGTTAAAAGCTCGTGCGGCTGCAGCCTTCGTCACATTTTTGTTTCTCTCTTCCCTTAACGGATAGAGCCTGTCAAGCATTTTGTATACAAGATCGGGCTAAATTTTCGAATTACTCCGCAGTTACGAAGTGGCGGTAGCCCACTTGGGATAGCCACGAATGAGCTCATCGCTGAACCGCTTAGATTTCATGCAGAATCTAACAATTACGCCATGACTGTCGGTAAGAGGACACTCGTGGTCGAGAAGCAGCAAGGAGAGGAGTTGGCTGAGCAGAGAGTGAAAGAGAAAGAGAGAGAGGGAGAAAGCAAGGGTGGTGGCTGTCTCACCCAAAAGGGCGCCTACAATTGACGGAGCCGCTTAAGCATTTAAAGCCATCAGCTCTAAAACATGAGAGCCCTCTTTACACTTCGCGCACAGAAAACGCATTGCGGTCTCCGTCACAGTTCACACGGCCCAGCAGCGCGGCACCGCTATGCGGTCGTCAGTTGCCGACGCGAACAGAGCTGTACAGGTATGAGAACGTTAGTTAGGAATGACAGAGGTACTCACATCGCCGTGCGCAGGAGCAAGGCTAGGAAGAGCACGGCCCAGGCAGCGGCGAACCAGCGCACCGCGTAATCCATGGGTCTCTCGGCGGAGCTAACTGCAACGGCGCTGCCCGCTCCGCGCGGCGGCCGGCGGCATGGCTAGTGCTCGTTTCGCGCCGCGCTCCTCCGCTCTGCTGCGGGGCCCCCCTCTCTCGCTCGGCGGCCGCTGCCGCAGATGCCGCTGCTGGCCTCCGCTGTGCAGACCGTGCCGGAGGGCGGAGTCGCCAGGCGCCTCCTCTCTGCTTCTGCTGATGCCGCTGCTGTTGCTGCTGCTGCCGGAGGCCCTCCCGGCGGAGGCTCCCTCGCTTCTCGCGGCTACCTTTGCCACGGCACCAAAGGCGCCGACGATGCTGGAACAGCTACGCGACACGACGACCGAACAGCGACCCGCACGACGTCGACGACGACGATCCTCTCGAGCGCCGTGCGGCCCGATTTTCCTTCCCGGGGGAGGAGGAGGGAGAGGGAGATCCGCGTAAAAATTTCTTGGCCGAAGTGCGTGTGGTACTCCGGACGCTGGAGTGTCGGACGTCCGGCGGGAGATCAGCGAGGAGGCACTAGTGTATTCGAAGTATGAGGCTGTGAAAAGCTGGTCACTTAGTGGTTCCTGCAGGGCTGGTATTGAGTTCAGCTGTTTGCACCTCCTTTCCTGTTCTTGCGCAGGAAACTGTTGATTTTCTCGTTCTTCAGCACTGCCTACTGGGGGCTCTCTGGGGCGTCTTCACGGCTTCTGGACAGGCGAACTTTAGATAGTCCGTGACTTGATCATTGAACGAATAAAAACTCTGTCAAAAAATCTTGGGACACTTTTGGCTCAGAAATATGAAAGCTAGAGTCACTTTTTCTGTTCTTGTTTAGCTACGAAGGATTATGTGACTTCCGGGGACGTAAAACTAGAGATATTTGTTTGCTAAGCAAACATAAAAATGAAAAAAAAAAACAAAATTGCCAAGTATACCTTGGGAGTGGGGGATGTGAGAGAGCACCGGCTTTAAATGCACTGCTTGTTCGTTCGTTGCAAGAACGTTTTCTTCCTTTCTTAACTTGATGTGTGGGCAACAGTCTGCGATAGCTGACGGCACAATCCTCGGTGATTTGATGTCGAGATATGTTCGAAACTCCGTCTGGGGTCTGTATCGTATCCAGTGACTCGAGGTGCACCTCTATAACTCCAAGCGTATGCAAGTGACACCCAGCTCTGAAAAATAAGAATAACATTTCATGTTTTAGTATTTTCCACAGATCAAGAATACGACCTTCACATTTGTAGCGTATTGTACATGCATCCGTCGCTCTATAAGATAGCCGTATAAAGTGCTACCGGCGCTATGTGTAGGGAGAGTAAGACAGGAAGAAATTATTGTGACAAACGACAGGGAGACAGTGCACCTCTACAGTTATAGTCTTTACGTTGTATACGCTTCAGACTATTTGCGTAGAAAAAATTCTGCTTCATATGATTTGTCAATTGCAATGAGAACCGTCGAGTCACTGTCGGGATTATAGTTCCCGCTTTTTACTGAAGTAATGTAGTCTTATTCTGCGCTTGAGCTTCACAGCCCCCCAAGAAACGTATACATTTCTATATATATATTTTGACCGTTTCACATATATATGATAAAATTGCTGTGGCATACCATCGTCCCTGCATTCAACAATTTTAGACGTTTTTGTATATGCGAATCATCATTCTTTAGTGTCCTTATGTTCGAAGCTACATGGAGTTGTGCGGCGTGAGGGTTGCATATGATGTATAATCAAGAAATATGTGTTGAAAAATTATATTAGAGCTGATATAATTTTAAAGGCCTTATAAACGGCGCAAAAGTTAACCTAAGGAATAAACCAGAACAGAAGAGGAATTGTGACAACTTACAGAAAGCACACACAAAATATTACTCTCAAGAAAGTAATGTCACATTACTTTTTGAAAGCCAATCACATTAATTCCGTAGCTGTTGCGCACCTTTGGCGGTATAACGTCGTAATTTAGCGAAGAGAACCTCTATCTTATTATTTTTTTTTTTTTTTGGCTACAGCCATCTGAAGACGAACCTCAGAAGCTCAATGTTTGCTTACAGCTGGGGTTTTGTACAACCGTCCTTCTGGAAAGAACATTTATAAGCTCGAATTTTTCTCATTCAGATCTACAGAAAATGATGACAGAGACACAGGAGTCTATAGCGCCGCCTGTCATGCACGATTTGCTTTAAGTAATTGTCGCGACTTTAAGCTTACACAGTGCATATCGATCGAAGCATCAATCATGATCTGAAACATGGATACTTTGACCGTCAGTCACAATCAATCAATCAATCAATCAATCAACCAATCAATCAATCAATCAATCAACCAATCAATCAATCAATCAATCAATCAATCAATCAATCAATCAATTAATCAATCAATGAATCTTCGTTCTCAGAGGCGTCCCTAGACACGTCCCCGTGAAACAAGTTGCCTGCACGCACTGCGTTGTGTGTCAGGCGCAATACCTTCCGACCGGGATCCCATTGTTCTAATCTTATCGGCTGGGTTGCATTAGCGGCGCTCGGCGTCGGTGGCGCCCCCATAGTGCGCCCTCTGTTATGCCTGTGAAAAAAGAAGGGCACCTCGGTGCACGTGTCTCTCCACGGGGGCCCAATCTTTTTGTTCCCCTTATCTCCGTGCCCCTGCGGTTGGTTCGATGTGTGCGAAACAAGACACGGAATACTTCAAGACATTCTTTGCGTATACGGTATAGACTCGGAATATGCGGCCACACTCGTCAATGTGGTGGCCTCATTTGGTTCGTTGATTATATAACGATATGTCAACCCGTTTCTTGCCACTGCTGCTTGTATTCATCGTACCTTCCCCCATGTTATCCGCGGCGACTGCGCAAAACAGCGACTTGAATTATGCGATTCTTGTCTAAATAACGTGAAAGCGTTTGATGAGACTTGAAAACACCAGTAAAAGTTTTTAGTCACCATGCTTATCATTTTTCGCGTCAATAAAAAAAAAAATAGCGGGTGTAAAATTCCGCTTTTAAACTCTTAGATAGAATCCCTAATAGATCTCTCAGAATGTTTATATATTTATATCTGGTGACAGTGATTTGAAATATATACTGCAAAGCGGTGCAACTTCGGCGTGTCTATATCTTATCATCGGACATAACATTTATTCGCCCTTCGGTCATTATTTTGTCCCCGTTATTTCGCACGAGAAAAAAGCTTTACACCATCATGCATCATATATATATCCCTCTTCTCCTGTACCCTTATACCGCCTATGAATACATCAGCTGATGATGGCGATCTCCTTCTGTGATGATGGTAGCATGAACTGCTTTCGTATTCGTAGCTGCTTGTTTTGAGTTTGCGTTGCCACTGTGATGCATATTCTATTGTTTTCTCGATACGTTCGCAGGTCAAACTTAAAAGATGCAGACGGAGGGGGGGGGGGGGGGGGGGTTATGGCGGACTTGGTCTGCAACGAAAATCCGACCAGAAAAAAACAGCTGAGAACTTCGGCGATGCACCATTACGGGGAAAGACATATTTCAGATTTCTAATAAATAAGCAAGGAGGTTGATTTTTTGCCTGCTTATAACAAGTCTAACACCACTATTACCGTACATTTAGCAAACTAGTACGGCAAGATTTCTAAACAGAAACAAGATATTAAATGCTTACCAGCATAATTCCGACCACTGTCTCTGCACAGAGGGTGATACTTCACTTCCGGGCACAAAAGACGAAAGTTTCTTGGAGGCACTGGAAGACGGATGAAGCTTGTTCAAGCAGGAAACGGCGGCTTTTCTTGAACACAAGAGCAGCTCGCACTGATTGCATCATCACACGGCAGGCTTTAATTAATACATTCCCAGGACCATAGATCAGCAGCAGTCAGCGTCGCACAACTGAGGGATAGTCACAGCAGCTGATCGACACGAAAGAAAGCACTCGCAGTCGTCAAAAACACTGCACAGGTTGGCGGTTCCACAATCACATAGTACATCACCAGGAAAATCCGGACTCGGTCTGGGGGCGTCTTCAGAGCGCGATCGTCCAGCTTCGAGGACTCGACGAGACGGACAAAAGACAGCTCAGGAACGAAGACGCAGGGCAGGGAGAAGCAACGAAAAGAGACCCTCGAAGAGGCTCTCGATCGTGCTAACGCTGACGCGAAGAGTCAGCTTTTCCTAGCCGTTCTTGAAGACGGCGCTCGGAGGGAGAATGCTATCATATCGTGCCTCGAGTGGGCGAACAAAGGAACTGTTCTTGGGGGCTCCCTGATAGAGTTGTCTTTTATCAAGGTAAACAGGTCGAAAGACACTAGCGCAGGTGTGAGGGGCAGGTAGACAATGGAAGCTTCCAGTCATTGGGACCCTTAGTGGGCCGCGGACACGGATACACAACGTCTCCCCTCTTGCGCGAACATGCAGCTCCGCTTCTTGGCCCAGATTCTCTTGTGCGACGAACCTCTTGAAGAACATGCATATACGACAGATACGACGTTCTGCGTCGCGTTCAAGGGCCGGAAGCATGCGTGTATGCGCGTGCTGAAGGCTTCTCTTTATTGTTTGGTGAATGGATACGACTCCTTGCACAATAGTATATACGCATGCAGGCTGCTTAGGCTCAAGAGGAGATCGTACTTCCTATAATGCGTCACCAATCCAAAACAGCACGCACGAAACTATATCACTCTTAATCTGGTTTCGCATACGTGCAAAAAAAGTTCCACTTTTAAGTGGGAGTTCCACTTATAACTGGAACTTTTTTGGCACGTATACGGAACCATTTTAAGAGTGTACCTATGATTTGGTGCCACTCGAACTCTCACGTACTAGTACGAACATATATAGTGGCATGTTAGAGGTGGCATTTTCTCTAAAATTGAATTGAATGTGATTGTGTGCCACACAGTGTTATTGCGTTCTCTTCAGCGGTAGTGTTTTGCTGTTGAACTGTGCGGTATGTTTGGTTTTTGTGTGGACTCGCTCTCCTCCTTCCTGCTTACTGCTTTAATATACCTTTATATGTCCCAGCTGTCCCCACCCCCCTTTGTTCTGGAAAGGGTTTTGGGCACAGTAAATAAATAATCCGATAAACGTGTGCGTATAAGGAGTGCGCACAATTTAGGAACGAGGCCAAGTGTGTCTGGGAACGTTGCTATAGCGCTACTGACATACTGGCAGGAAACAAGTGATATCGTTAAGATATCTTTAGCAATATTAAATATTTGAACTGTCAAAATTAATGATTATATGTAAGTATATAATCATTAATACGGTGCAGCGAAGTAGTTTGTAGAAGGTTGTGCAATTTACATGTGGCACTGACATATTCTTAAACTCGCGAACAGAAAAGTAGAAAAGTAGCACGATAAACAACCAGTTGCATTGAGCACCACGAAATGTTATCAAGAACTATAGCAGCACAGATGTCATTCGTGTATTTGTATATTGGCCGAAACTTATCGAGGTGTAAATGTTGAAACAGCAGTGCCGAGATGATGAAAATATCAGTCGCACAAAAAATATAGATAAGTGGAGCTAATGAAAGCCTTAAAAGGGCTCCTGAGAGGGAAAAGTCAGGTAACTATTGAAGAAAATGCCGCATGCGCAGTTCTTCACCGGATGCTTGTTCGCCTCAGAAGGCCTCACAAGGCGTCACAGTAACTTCTAAACATGTACGTAAAAGCTATTCATTGGGACTCATCGGGCAGTGGTGTATCCCATAGAGGCACTAGTAATTGGGAACCGCTATAATGCATACCTCCAATATATCTACGACGATGATGTAGCCAGGCAGAACAACTAGGGAAAAGGGTTGAAGACCTATAACCCATTAGTGTGCAACAGTAAGAGAAAACAATTAACGCGAAAACCCTATGGACGACAAAGTGATGGGAGCGCCGCTCGTGGCGGGTTTACTAAGTATATGCCTGGGAGGGAACCGGTCGAGCTGGCTTCTCGCCAAGTATTTCATATACGCAGTCGTCATGTCGTGAATTCCTTTTCGACGTTGTTTACATCGTGATATAAAGACAGGACCGGGTTCATTAGAGTAATATGAGAGAGCCCTGCGCCCTGCAGGGGGTGTAATCCGGCTGATGATGGCAATGATGATGATGATGATGATGATGATGATGATGATGATGATGATGATGATGATGATGATAAGCAACACATGCTGTGAACGCAATATGACACAAACATTTGAGAATCTCCGGATATGTCTTTGGTAAATGGTGAAACTCTCAAAAAATAAATCATGCGGCAAAGGGGATTTAAACGTACGCTGATGGGTTTTAGCTCATATTATCGATATTCTCCTTTGTTCTTATCTCGCGTTACAAAGTCGTGTGATCACATGAAAATAAAAATTGTCATGTGATCTCGTGATGTCACACGTACCTCTGACTATTCAGCTCCCAGACATCTGACCCGACAATTGCCACTTGTCAGAGGCATGCTTGTGACTCGTGAGGAGGACCGGACAACATGGTTGAAATCAGCGAGCGAAGGTCTTAGTTCTAACGTTCTAAAATAAAACTATATGTAGTCTTCACTGAGTGCAGCATAAAGCTCGAACGTTTCAACATGTATAGCTCACGCACAATACGTCGGAGGTAACATTTATGGTATACCTTATATATACATGTGCATGCCATTTGACAATAAAGACACGTGGTATAGGTATAGTATTTCAAGTTTCGGCAGCTTGTGCCCCAATCAACTTAACTTTCAAGCGGCCTTATACTTTCAATTTCACGAATTTCATGGCGTATACATATATGTCATGCTTCGAGGTAATATAACACGGATATACATTATGTGTACGCAAATTGCACTGGTGGGTGGGGTGTGCACTTATGACCTCAGCGGGCAGTTTCCACTGTATAGACCTCTTTCTCAAGCTGCCACCTCTCATTAATTATTTTGTCAATTAATGCATATGAGGCGGAACTCTCTCCATTATGTATCATGTTATGAGTGCGGGCCTATTTGCAAAACTTTGGAGGTACATGTGCCGTCTCCTTCAGCTCTGCAAGAGACCGCGATGGCCTGGCTTCACGGCATTATATATATATATATATATATATATATATATATATATATATATATATATATATATATATATATATATATATATATATATATATATATATATATATATATATATATATATATATATATATATATATAGGCAATCATGCTCCACTGAGGGAAAGAAAGAAGAGAGCTCCCCTTCCTTATGCGAAAATAGAATTTCTGTGGCGTGTCTGAGAGAGCACCGCACCAAACTTGTTTCACCTTTTCAAACTGAGAGAATTTCAAGGGCGCTGCAGGAAGAAGCTTAAATAAGGAACATGGGGCTAACTAGGTAATTTACGGTTACAATAGGAACAGGAACAGGAACCGCGTTAATCCCATAAAAATGGAACACCTTTATCCACAAGGACATGAAACACCTTAACCCTTGCACAGCACATCTATAGCAGGAACCGTAAATAATTGACACTCTTTCCTGGGCTAGTTGATTCTTGCTGAAATAAGCGACGCAATGACAGGGGGGACGAGGGTAAAATGGCAAAAAACGTAGTTCAGGGGAGTATTTATAGTCACCTTACGGAAGGCGAAAGCCTTTTGGCCACCTTACTGCGATCCTTGGAATGCCCCTAATTCCTCGAGTGACAAAGATAGATGTATATAGAGAGAGGAAGAGAGCCTATCCCCCTTTCTCTAAAGAGAAAGATAGAGGCAGACTCTCCCTTTCTCTCTCTCTAGAAAGTGAAACTTTCTCTTCCTAGATTGAGAGAGCAGGAACAGAGAGAGAGAATCTCTATCTCTAGAGAGAAAGACAGACAGATACTCTTTCCCTCAATCTCGCTCACTACTGTCTCTCTTTCTCTCTCTAGAAGGAGAAAGTCTCTCTCCCTCTCTCTACCCTCTCTCTCAGAGAGAGGGAAGGTCTGTAAGGAGGTGGAAGGAAATAGAAAGAGGAGAAAATAGATAAGAGAGTCATTCTTTCTTACTCTCTCTAGAGAGACCCTCTTCCTCTCCCTACGTGTGGGGGCAGAGTAAGAGAAAAAGGAGGAGAGAGATGAAAGAGTCGCTCAAGTTTAAAGAGACTGTCTTTCTCTCTTGTTCTCTTTCTCGAGAGAGAAAGAAGAAAGATCCCCCTCTCTGAGAGAGAGTACAGAGAGACTCTATCTCCATTCTCATCACTGTCATTATCTATCACTAACTATAACTATCGATCACCGTCCAGAACCCCATGCATCGACTCCTAGAATCTCGCGGACACATCGCGCGACACTTAGGACCGCCTACGTATATGAAGGCGAAAGCTAACTCGCGCAATGTGCTGCAATGACGATCGTTTCCCATGCTTGGTTTGGATTATAGGGTTAACTTCCTAATGCGCCTCACGTTGTGAGAGAAACCGTAGTGGAGGACTCGTGTTGTGTCCTTCTACTTTTGGTCCTCGTTTTTCACGGTATACCTTCAAAATGACTCCGGAAAGTTTGACCACCTGGAGCTCTTTAACGTGCACTGACATCGCACAGTACGCAGACGCCTTGAGTTTCCCCTCTGCATGTACCGAAAAGCGTGGCCGCCGCAGCCGGGATTCGATCCCGCGTCCTTGGTTTCAGCACTGAAGCAAGGGCTAGCAGAGTTAGCACTAAACCACCGCGGAGGGGTTATCATAGAGGAAGAAACCCTCATGGGGTTTCCCACGCTTATATCTGTGACGTGTGCCCCCACGTGACCGGCGGCACGATGCCCCCTTTCTAGTTCTTTGATGGCGCCCTCTCCACTCACCCGCCACCTCTACCCCGCCGCGGTAGTGCAGTGGTTAGGGCGTTCGACTTCTCTTCCCAAGGATGCGGGATCGAATCCCGGCCTCGGCGGCCACTTTTCGATGGAGGCTAAAAGCAAGAGGACTGAGGGTTGTGCGATATATGTGCACTAAAGAACTCCAGGCGGTAGAAATTTCCGGACTCCTCTTTTACTGCGTCTCTCTCAGCCTGAGTTCCTTTCGGACGTTAAACTCCACGAACCAAGCTCCGGCCCCACTCCTCCCCCCCTTGACAACGCCCGATGCGCTGGGTGACGGGTTGCAATGAGGTGATTAATGCATACAATCGTATTTATACATATGTCGTCCGTTCAACTGTTTATTGGAATTGATTAGCAGATGAATGCCGACAGGGAAGAGAAATGATGCAACATCACTCTGAACACTGCATAAAAAAAAACTGTTCGTTCACAACTGTGATAACAAAGCGATGTAATTTGGTACCACATGCAGACCCGGTAGTGATATGCAAGAAAACTGCCGTGCAGGACGTCCTTCCACTCTCCGCTCCATTGGAAACAGCGCGACTACAGTGACGGCATTTTCTCATGGGTATCTTTGGGTTATCACAATACCGACGACTGGTGTATTTTAGAGTAATGGGACTAGTAAGGCTTTCGCTTTAAAATGAACGCACTGACTACCATTTTAGATATATTCTTTGCCTAACCACGAAACTTGCTTCAGGTATCAGGCCTCGTTACCCCCTCCCCGCCCCTCATTCAGTCCAACAGAAAGGCCGCATAAGAGGTTAACGATAACATATTGCACTCAGAACTGCGACTGATAGATACGTATTGTATTCCAATACATTTCTAAACATAGGAATGACTCAACTCGTCATTGACGTGATTTGTTAATTGATTCAAAGACTAACGCATGCGGCATGAGACCTTGTGCTTACTCCCAAATGAAGTAATCATTGCTTTTTCAAAGAGTAATGGCTAGTTACCGAGTACATATGAGATTATATACAGCGTCACCGAGTACTAGAACACACGAAAGATTGGGAGAAACTCGTTCCGTTCCTGAGCTGCTCGTCCAAAAAGTGTCACGGTCGAAAATATGGTTTTCATCATTTTATTTTCAAGCCTTTTCGAAAGTGAGGAATACGCAATCGCTGCGCCGTGCTATCCTGCCTCAGCTTCGTGAGTGATTGTGACATATTTTCGTGTTGTTATCATCAAATGGGACACGCGCCTGTCTTATCGCTAGTATACTCAGGCGCACGGTGTATAATGTTAACAAATGAAAAGTTGCTCTACATATTACTTCCTCTGAAAATCTGACCGATGCTTGTGATGAAGTTGTGGCCAATCTCATTGGAGCTGGTAAGCAAGAAACACATGTTATCAGGTGATGCACAAAAAAAAAAAAAAATGGAGGAGGGATCATACATATGACCGCAACCCAAAATCAACAAAGGCAAAGGGAGCCCTTTCATGGCGTGGCCCCTGCGGCTAGAAGTAGAAAACATAAACATGGCTTGTCTATGTTACTACGCACATTCTGGGTGGAAATTGTTATGTATACGCGAAGTTAAAACCGGGAAGGCGTTTAAATAATGGTCCTTCAGAGCAAGACGTTTGCATTTTTGCAAACCCGTTCCTATATAGTTCGGTTTGTCCTAACAAGCCAACCATTTTGTAAACAATGCGGTAATGCGTCCCATGTATACACATACGAATCCGTGCGAAGGCATTTATACAGCAGACCTTATATAGAAAGTGTAATTGGCATTCGTTGCCCTCCTCGCGTGCTTGCCAACGGCCTGACTTACTGAACCCTTATACAAACGTCAAGAGAGATGCAAGTTTTAATTCTCAATATGCACGCGTGAAAATTCCGACATTGCTTGAAGCTGTTGAAGAAGTGATGCTTGTTGGGCGAGTTGGTGGCTCATGATGGTAAAGTAATACGGCGCTCGTCTCGCCTGTGTGTTCCTTCTTTGTCCTTCGTATTACACGCTGTTTTACCTTGAAGCTGTTGCGTACGTATCAGTTTTTCTTTTTTTTTTTCTTTTTTGTGCGCCATCGTTCGGCGCGAGTAAGAAGGGAACCAAAACTATCCATTTAAACGCGATAAGGGTTCGTTCTGAAGGAAATCCGGCCTCTGCTTTGCAGTGGGAGTTGCGAACGAATAATTATGACCATGGCTCTGGCAGCTGGTGGTATATAGCCGGGCGCTGATTTGTTGGCAGGTTGTGTGACGTGACATGATACCACAAGACGTGCCCGACTTCGCATAAGTTGGTAAGGATATACAGGAATCTAACCCTGAGCTAATGGATCATGAGACAGACGCTGGATTGGTTATAGGACGGGGCTCTATATCTGTAGAGGTTGGCGTTCCAAATAATTTTATATGCTAATGATTATGTGTGAGATTAGTGAGATTATTGAGGCGTATATCAAGTGATGATGAGTCGTGACTAAGCGAGAAGCAAAGTGCATGTCTGCGAACGAGGCATGCAAGGCATTCAAGAGCCATTTACTGTTACGTCATATCCTTGAAGGGGAAGTGCAGCCCCCCCCCCCCCCCCCCCCCTTCAATTTTCTCATTACACTCTACCTTAGTGGATAGGCTGATGCATCGAAGTTTTGGCGCGTATGTTCATGTCCGAGCGGAGGAAGTGCATGGTCGGAATCGCCACTAACATCCTCTTTCTCAGCCACCGCATTTCTCGCTCGCTTTTCGCATTATCCCCGTCATTTTTTTTTTCTTTTCTAATGCTAACTCAGTAAAGCTGTCAACTTATTCTCCTCTAGCCGCTTGCCCGTCCGTGTCTCCGCCATCGCCAAACGTTGGCTCGCGCGCGTCTTTCGTCCCTCGTCGCACAAGCAAGCCCGCGTTCTCCGCAGGCCGTAACTCAGAGCGCGTGCTGCATGCATCCACGGTAGGCATGGGGGTACGCACTGCGACGTGTACGGACGTCGGCGGCTCGGCTCCCGCCAAAAGGATTCCCGCGCCTCTTTTTACGAGGAAAAACGACGGCGCCTAAAACTGCGCGCCGGCGACGAACGAGAGAGTGTCGTCGTCGTGTACAGTCCCCGTCGTCATCGTCGACCGACGACGTCGTGAGGAGCAAGCGCGAGTTTGTTCGTTTGAAGCGCGGTTCGCCGCCCGCCTACGCCCTTTGTTTGCCAAACTTCGGCAGTCACTGGGCGAGGAGCAGGAACGCGAAGCTCCGGTCGTGCTTTCTTTCTTTCTTTCTTTCTTTCTTTCTTTCTTTCTTTCTTTCTTTCTTTCTTTCTTTCTTTCTTTTTTTCTTTCTTTCTCTCTTTCTTTCTTTCTTTCTTTCTTTCTTTCTTTCTTTCTTTCTTTCTTTCTTTCTTATTCTTTTTTTCTAACCTTTTTTTTTTCATCTGCTTGTTTCTTTAATTCCTCTTTACATTTACTTTCTGGCTTTGCATTTCAGTGCTGTGAACATATATAGACAGGTGGCCAAGAAGTAGATAGTTATACAATGCAAGACGTCCTTAGAGCTGGATATATATGTTTATCTTTGAAAAGTATGCTTAACGCCGCTAAACTTTCAGGTCAGGAAAGGGCGTAAAGGAATAGGTCCTTCTCCGGTAGCATCGTCTCACATTGAGTAAAGCTGAGATCTGGTGGAGTTGTCTTGTCTCGTACTTATCGTGCCTTTGTTGCGTTAGTCCCCAATCAGTGCGTCGTCTCACGCACAGGTTTGCAAGGCGAGCCCGCGCGTGCCGGAAGTTCCCGCGACCGGAAGAATGCATGTTGGTTATCCGTCACCTCTAGGAAACAGGTGGTATGGCCCGAAGTTGTTCTTACTATATGCTAAAGCGAGGGTTTCCGAGCTCCGAGTAGTCGAAGTCGTCCAGAACAGCTCGCGGGATGGTCGCGATGGCGACGATGCTGATGATGTAAAGCATTTATTGAGTCCAACATGACGGTCACACCGTGTACTGGGAGGGTTCTCAGTCCAGAGCTCTTGCAGCAACTGACCGTCGTCTGTTTTCCCGATCTATTACCTTGTGCTGGTTGTCCAGTTCCGAGCTGGACAGCACTGCAAGTTTCCTATAGCGGTGGAGAGGGACTGCCAGGTTTAGTGCCCACGTATACTGACAATCACGAGCAGACAAGGGTATAGTACAATGTGGAGCTTTTTATGATGCATATGTCTAATAGTCAAATAAACTAAATAAAGCAGAAGAAATTGTTTTTATTGTCTTTGTAATTACGGTACTGATGAAGGGAAAAGTAATAGTGTGATAATTTTGCAACTGAAAGATAACTTATTAAAAAGTGCAAGAATAAACTATGGTACAAAGAGGACGAAGCTGAGAGTAGTGTGTGGAACTGATCTTTTCAGTGTTCACTGCCTTGTACTAGTTACATTTTCTGGTGGAGGTGCTGGGTAGGATTTCCCTTCTTGCTGAGTGAATGAAAGACAAGCAGTGAATGAAAACACAGTGACAATTATAAACAAAAAAAAAAGGAATAAAAATGGAGGAATCTTTTGTGAGAAAACATTTAGCGCTTCAGAGCTATAACACTGTAATGATGTGAACTTCAGCTTATATTCATATCCCTCAAAAGAAAACATGCATCCATCACTGCTCCCGTATGGGCTGAAAGAGCTCTCAAAAAGGAATGGCACCGAGGGGTGCACGCAGCTGCATATATTCTTAAAAAGGAAACTGAAGTACTCGGAGAGCTAGCCCGGGTTAGAAACTATTGATCGCCAAATTGAAATCAAGAGAAGGACATGGTTTCGTGCAGGGCACACAATGATGAGGAGGATAGATAACTGACTACTGCTTAGTGGAAAAAGAGAATCCCAACGGAAAAGAAATGTAACAGACGGTGGTCGATATACTCCTGTAGGGAGCTATGTATGGTTTACTTAAACACGTGGCTCCTGCACGAAAAGTCTAATTGCAGATCGTTGGACGAGGTTTTGTTCCTGCACTTATGACGATGCTATTTCATGTTCAAATAAGTATTGAGCTCTAGAGATTGACGTTGCTCAGTGGTTTAACACGGATAGTTTTGTGTATACTCAAGCGCCTTGTGACTCTCGATAGCTCTTACTTACCGCCAATTAAATGTTGATATCATTATGAACATTTATGCTCAGTGTTAAATTTTTTTAACCGCTAATGCATTGTTAAGGAAAGATTATGACAGGCAAGCGACCAAAAGCAGTGAATAAAATGACATCCCAAAAAAAGCGTAGCTTTTGTACATTGTTGACGTATATGGAATCCCATAAATAGCGACGTTCAGACGTGGTGACTCGTCCTGTCAATACTTACTGACGAAGTCATGTTTGCCTAAAGGGAACGCCCCTGTTTTTCCCGCCGAACCGACGCCTGCTTTGCCGGCGCCTGATGTGCGACATCGCAGACAGGCGCTCAATATTGACGGACAAAGCTGGCGAGCGAAGCGGTACGTGAAAGCCTATGTCTCGACAAGTATGGCGTTTAGGGCGAAATTCTCGGTTGTAAAACCGGCCTTGAAGCACTTCCGAGGTTGTTATTGCTGGCTCAGTGCCGGTAGACAGACATTCACGCAGGCGTCTGAAGGTTAACTGTACGGTCGCAATCGCTTGCGTGGCGCGTGAAATCAGTGACAAACACTGATTCACAAGTCTGTCTCTTCTTGCCTGTGACGTCCGTCAGCAAAACATAAAATAAAATTTGGAAGGACACCTAAACTCCACCGTTAGGGCTATGATAGCGGAAGATTTTCTTTTTCCGTTTTTTTTTTTTTTTCACTTTCATAATTTAGGGAAAAAAATTATACAAAACTACTCGACATCAACAAACATCGCCTTTCCATTCTGAGCAATATAAAATATTTAACGCATTTTTATTTTTCAATTGTTTAAATTCATTGATGAATTACAGACACTAAATTTTATTAACTAGCATCATCAAGCATTGTCTTTACATTGTGAGTATTTTGACACCTTTAAACCCTCCTTTTTTCGATTTTTAATGCTTGAAATTTCTTTAATTCGTCAATATGACCAATTACACAAATTTCATTTTTCATTAACTCCTCGTCACCTATCACACACAAATCAATCAACAATCATTATAGAACAGCAGATTACCATGATTCAATTATTTTTTATGCAGCTCCCGATTATTGCCGACGCGTGATGCTAAGTATACAACACAACGGTGTTTGGACCGAACGGGCTGTATAAGGTATCGCTTAAAAGTTCTTACCGTGAAAACATTTCATGGAAGCGATGCAATGCTCCGATTAAAATGCTCACCACGCAGGTGTTGACTGCAGGCTCGGTTTGGAGACCATAGAATAGAAAAACAGAGCATGAAAACGGAATTGTGTAGGAGATGCATATATAGGCAAAGTGATGTGTGCGCCGGTACGGTCGTCGCGGCGAAGTTATGTCTCTCTGGAAAAGATAAAAAAGAAAATAAACCTAAAAATTCGTTCGCGATATATTTTCACGTGTATACGCCCAAATCTCTGCAGACCTGCGCAGAACTGGTGTTTGCAAGACGAAACACCAGACTATGTTCAACACATGCGCAGTGGTGTATTCAATCCCGTTGTCATGCGGGAAAATCTACATAGGCCAAACCGGAGCATGCTTGAATGAGCGCCTGAGGCAACATCGCACAACTTTGGGCACAGGCAACAATTTAGCCTTGCATGTCAAGGACTGCAAATGCTCTCCTAGTTTTCACACTGCCAGCATTATCGGTCGGGGGAAATCTAAACGTCAGCGCGAGCTATTGGAAGCTTTGCTGATCAGAAAGAATAAGCAGAAATGCGTCAGTGATCCGTCCGTGATTATCACCGAAAAGGAGTGCAAGTTTTTATCATTATAGTATACCATTTAACCATGTGGTAGGGTGTGTGCGCAGGCAGGAAGTTATTTTGAAATGAGCAATTCTTCATCGGAGTAAATCAGTTGTAAGTCCAGCGTTGTGGTGTGTGCCTTCTTTGTTCATGTCTTGCGTCTGTATTCGCTGGTTCCCTTTCTATGCAATATACAATACAAAACAGCGTCATTTTGTTCTGTGATAGGTACTTTTTGCAAACTCTGCAACTTTCGGCTTATTCCTTTTGCTATTGAAGTGCTTTCATTCCTTTTTCTTTCCTACCCAATGCACAAACTTATACATTCGTTGTGTTGTAGACTGTAAACAAGCGTAGCGCCTGTACTTTTTTCAGTATTATACAGTATAACGTATACAGAAAAGGCTGTGACGCTGTCACGGCCTCGATAGACTTCCTTTTTGTATCTTTTATTTTACTTAGTTCAAAAAGCTAGCGTTCAGTGCCAAAACAAAGCAGATTTGTTTTTTATTTTGTTCAGCCTGGCTATATATCAGCCTTTCTAGACGGTGAGAAGTGAAGCTGACTTTAGTCACACTAGTTTATGCTACATCTTCTTTAATTGAGCCAGTTAGGAGACCTTTTTAAATGGTGAGCAGCGTTTGAATTAACTTAGGCCGTAATATCAAGGAAGCAGCAGGTCCCTGCAGCACGGGCTGCACAAAAAAGACGAGTTTTTAACATCTCTGTCCTGACGTTGCAATTAGGCTTGAGATAATTTACTCTAAGGAAAGGATAACTATGTTACAAAACAGGGAAAAAGCTGTTTTGTCAGAATTGTTGAGCGACCAGAGATGAAAGTGACGCTACGGTGGAGCAATTTCCGGCAGAATAAGCAAGGCTAATCCCGCCTGTAGCATACAACAGAAACTCAACTGAACTTTTGCTTCTTTTCAGTTCGAGAAATGTGCACTTGTAATTGCCTGATTTGCCTCGTCTTGCGGCCCGGTGTGCTAATTGGATATCAGTGAAAGGGACCTTCGTCCTACAACAAACTATAGGATCTTGGAGCAAAGAATTTGAGGTGTGCGATGGACGCAAACAATCACCGCTGTGTTAGATGATCAGAACTCGTTTACTTGTGCATTGTTCGAAATGAAGATAAGCCTATACAATTACTAGCACTATACCGGCCCTGAAGAGAGAGGACAACCGATGGTCGCTTAGGGTAACAAACTGGATTCCAAGAGAAGGAAAGCGTAGCAGGGGGCGGCAGAAAGTTAGGTGGGCGGATGAGGTTAAGAAGTTCGCAGGGGTCAAGTGGATGCAGCTAGCACAGAACCGGGTTAATTGGAGAAATATGGGAGAGGCCTTTGCCCTGCAGTGGGTATAGTCAGGCTGATGATGACGATGATGACCAGCCCTGAAACCACTCAACCACTCATGCATGCTGGAACTGAAAACATTGGTTCCGTACGGTCTTGACGCGAAGCAAAACACGGGAAAATTATGTTTGTATCACATATACTCTTAAATGAAATTGCGCTTAAGACCCATCTCACCCGATGTCAAAAGTCTTCCTGAATAAGCTCGTCGCCCATGCGGCTTACACGCTACGTATTATAGACCGCTGGCGTCAGTACACAGAGGAAATGATTACGTGCCCCCACTGCATGACTCTGACGCGCGGCGGCATATCTCATCTACTGCTGGATTGCCCTGCTTTTTCTACTGGACGCTCAGATCGAACCTTACCGCCTGAACTACTGTTCCCTTTTAAGAACTGACGCTAACACAAATGATATTTTCCAGGTATGGCTGCCTTAGTTGCATGGTCAGAGCAATGTGATTTGAGTGACGACATGTGCAAACTCTGAAGATTCTGCTTACTCCCCGTTACCCCCATCCATGGCCATGTGCCTTCCTATTTAATAAAGAACTTTCAATTCAACTCAATTCGCTGACTGAGAGGATGTTAATTCGTGGGTGAAAAAAAGAAAGAACTGCTGGGCCTCGAAAGAGGGTGAGTGAAGCGCGCTGAGCGTGCATGCAGTTCACGTGATAGTCCATTCGTGCAGGCTTCCGTCCTTGTGTGTCATACATATCTGTTCTGGGGCACTACGCCTATTTACTCTTCTTTCCGAGAACTTCGCCACGCCTTTTTAACCTTGTTACTTCCTCTCCGTAATAACCGGCACTCAAATCGGTCCCAGGTTTTTTTCTCTCTCTCTGCGAAGGCAGAAGAGGCGACCTTAACTGCTCTGCGCGTGCACGCTCTGGAACGTTGTGCCTGACCGCCGAAAGACAGGGCAGTGAAGTCCATCATGGCCAGTGAAAACATACGGCTGGCAGTATGGCAGTCGTGCTACCGATGCGTTCCAAGGACGTTGGCGTGTTAGGCGGCCTGGTACAGACTTCTGCAGTAGCAAGGTTTCTACATTTCCTGTAGACTAATCAGAAAGGCCTGGTGCCCACGTCTTCATCTGCAACGATCGTGCTGAGATTAATAATGATTGATGAGTGCTTAACTGAATGCATGGTTTGTTGGCCTTAGCGTTCTGTTTTGGCGAGAGAGATGTAGGAGTGTACGAAGCCAGCCGTCGAGGAGCCGCATTGCACATCGTGCGGATAGTGTCCGATTACGCCGTGAAGGCGAAAAGCGGGCTTTGAACCCGGTCGGCCATTCACCACAGACGAATACACTCCTCGAAGCTGCATGGTGACTTGGCCCCGATGCAGGGGGAAGGATTAGAGTCGAACACACGGCCCTTGAGTCCCTAATCAAATACTCCCATAGGCCAAGCTGGCACGTTCGTCTATATTAAAGCGGGTCTTTCTATCTGCGCCAGATGGGCTATCACACAGCATGGTAGCTTAAGACCAAGCACATATTGTATGCTATATGAGCGCTCACGCGTGTGCTAGTGCGTGCGTGCATGTGTACGCGCGCGCGCGCGTGCGTGTTTGTGTGTGTGTGTGTGTGTGTGCGTGCGTGTGCGTGTGTGTGTGTGTGTGTGTGTGTGCGTGTGCGTGTGCGTGTGTGTGTGTGTGTGTGCGTGTGCGTGTGCGTGTGCGTGTGTGTGTGTGTGTGTGTGTGTGTGTGTGTGTGTGTGTGTGTGTGTGTGTGTGTGTGTGTGTGTGTGTGTGTGTGTGTGTGTGTGTGTGTGTGTGTGTGTGTGTGTGTGTGTGTGTGTGTGTGTGTGTGTGTGTGTGTGTGTGTGTGTGTGTGTGTGTGTGTGTGTGTGTGTGTGTGTGTGTGTGTGTGTGTGTGTGTGTGTGTGTGTGTGTGTGTGTGTGTGTGTGTGTGTGTGTGTGTGTGTGTGTGTGTGTGTGTGTGTGTGTGTGTGTGTGTGTCAAGAGCAGACGCGATCATCCGGAGATATGCGGTTACTACCCGTCATCAGTATATACATATTCGTGTGTGTTTGTGTGTCCCATCCAGTACCCCGCTGCCTATTGCAAACTTTTGTTTCTTCCCCAGGCTGTTGAAAATACCTCACTCTTCAGCATATTAATTTTTAGGCCTTGTGTCTTTTTTTTTTTTCACATCAATTATTCTTTGCGATTCATCCCCTGAGTTACTTAGCAAGAAAATGTCATCAGAGAATCGCAGATTACTCCATCTACCCTTATCCCTAACTGCTCCCATTCTAAGCCCCTGAATACTTCCTCTAAGCTGTGAATAGTACTGCAGAGATCGTGTCGCCTTGCCTAACACCTTTTTCTCGTGGGAATTTTATTACTTTATTTATGCAAAGCTATGGTTTGTTTATAGCCACTATAGAAGCTTCCCTCTCACCGCTAAATCTTTGATGGATTTCTCCCTTACTAATCTGTTTCGTTCTCTCTTCAAATCGCGACTGATTAGAGACCTTACCATCCTGCAGTGATCACTGCATCGTACATTTCCGATAACCTCTATATCTGGCGTAATGTCAGGATTAGAACACATTATGAAGTCAATTTCATTTTTAGTATCCCCGTTAGGACTTTTCCATGTCCACTGCCGGCTCTTCCGTTTGCTGAAGAAATTATTCATGATTCCTATACGTTACTGCGCTCCGGAAACTCCTCTCTGCTATTCGTATAACCCATGCCGTAGCCACCCACCGCCTGGTCCCTGCTTTTTCCCTGCCTTGGCATTGAAGTCGCCCACCAGTAAGTATAGCATACTGCGTTCATTTCTTCTTTTTTTTTTTCCCCCGTTGCAGAAGCTTTCGACTGTCCTTTAATCATCATCATTACAAGTATAGCACGTAGGCCTGTGTTATATATACAACGTGCAATTTGCCACTTATTAAGCATAATTACGATGCGTGCCACCCTAATGGTATAGAATTTATCTAAATATCCTCATTGACTTCTTGTCAATGAGGCGTTTGGTTCATCCCACAGCGCCAGTTCTGCTTACCAAAAGTGGCCCACTTGGCACTCTCATCGCAGCGGGAGGCCTCAACCCAGAAGGCCTCCCGTACACCCATTGAAAGTTTGAGAATAGGTTGAGGACGTTTCGACCCCAATGCCTCTAATCATTCGCTTTACCAGGTGTGACTGCTCTCCCATCGAGCGCCAGCTATCCTGAGGGAAACTTCGGAGGGAACCAGCTACTAGATGGTTCGATTGGTCTTTCGCCCCTATACCCGGATCGGACGATCGATTTGCACGTCAGAATCGCTTCCGACCTCCACCAGAGTTTCCTCTGGCCTCGTCCTGCCCGGGCATAGTTCACCATCTTTCGGGTGAACTATCCTAGTTCCCATCTCCTAGTTCTCGTCTCTCCGGTAAACCTCTATAACCCGGTACATGCCCATCCTTCAGTACGGTATATGCCTCATTCGACCTCCTATAACCTCACTGAGCCGATATGACATCCAATTTCATACCATCCAGTTCCTCTAACAGCACAGCTAAACTACCTTCACTAGCTAGGGTTCCAGAGTCAGTTTCCAATGGCGGCATGTCCGCTTAACACCCTCCGCTGCGTTACAGATCTGGTCAATTTCTCCGTAACCGCTGGGGGCTATGTACCGGGGTTTTGTTAGAGTATTCATAGGAGGTTACAGCCAATCACTACACCAGGATGGCCAAATCGGTTTTGGCGAGGGAGTGCGTTTATTCCTGTTTATTCAATGCTATCAACACGCTGATTTTTCTTTTCTTTAATCCGGCGGAGGAGAATAGCTCGGCACCGGGATTTGAACTATCGTCCTTTTGCACATAAGGCGGATGTTCCAACTCTGCACCACCGCGTAGGGCTGGCGTGCAGGTATGACGTAATAAGCTGGCCTTCGCTTCCACAGCAAATTTATTAAAAAGCATGCTTTCTGCAGTTTGATTGTATCAGCAGCATGCCGCGTTCTTGTTATGAAAAGTGATGTATCAATCTCAAGAATGGCTTATCACAACTATCCAGCGCTGCGAGTACTTTATACGCAATCCTTTTCCGTCGATCACGGCTTGGAACCGACGAAGCATGAAGCCGAAGAAACGTTTATCTTTGATGCTGCTGGATTTTTTGTTCTTCGGGCAATGTGCGAAGATTATGCGAATATTCTCAATCCATATTATCACAGCAGATCGGCTTGGTGACTTGATGAGGTCAAACGTCGTCGTCATCAATTTTACACTAGCGTAGAAGAGTGTCTCTGCTCCCATAGTTCTGTTTAATAACCGGCCAGATTCCTACGTGCCGGCGGAAGTATAATCTTTCCAAGAATTATTTGATCAACCTCGCAGCCCATTTGTATATCCTGATTTTGGCAAAGAGAAACATTTTTGCGACATTGGAATGAGCCCGGGCCGCATATAAGTTCACGCTGTACGGCGAAGTTAACGTGGAAAGTTAATAACGATGTGCATATGAAATGCCTTTAGGGCACTGCACACAACAAATTATAATTTGTACAGGAGAAGAACTTTTATTCGTGTAACGAAATCACTAGTTTTCGTTCGTAACCTGTTTACACTATAGATGTTGATTTGCCTACTATCTCTTCCTGTTTTTCACAAATGTACGGGTATTAAGCTGGGCTTCGGTCGTTTATTAATGAGCGTGCTGACTGCAGCATGCAGCAGCACGACTCAGAACATGGCCTTTCGCGTTTCACTGTTCATGCTGCCACTTTACGACTTGATACCAGGAAAAACTCTTAAATATCGACAACAGAAAATCAATTTTTTTTTTTTGTTTTTCGCTCGTGTCAACAATGGCTCCGTTCTCCAGAAAATCCGGCTTCGACATTGTCGGCGTCAGCTGTGTAAGCGAAAAATCTTTGGCATGAGTTGGCAGGCGGTAGTAGGCGCTTAGCTGGCATGCATGCTGGGCGCTGATTGGCTATAGGTTTGTCTGACGTCACTGTATACCATATGACAATGCCGAATTGACTGATTTCGAAGGAGCTGCCAAGTGCCAACTCGGGCCTCTCCTTTGAGACGGAGGGGTACGTGAGATCAGCGGCAACCTTCTAGGGCCCTTGCATTTTAAATTAGGCCCTTCAACCTTTAGGCCACGCACGGTTTGGTCAAATGGGATTTATGCTAAAGAGTTGCGAACTGCCGCTTAAAATGCCTCAGGCCCTGACTTGAAGCTCCGGCTTCCATGCACCTGGCCTTCCCCGGCACGAAGAAACTTTGCTGTGTCGCCTGTGGGTTTGTGTAGCATTCACAAATTCTTATTCTTTTGTAATAGGTATGGCAAATAGCCCTGCATGTTCAAACTGCGGGTGCGACGAGGCCACATTCTTTGTGAGTGCCCCATGCATATACAGTGAGGAAAGACAGTGTCTATGCCGTGCGCTGGAGCGTCTAGATGGACGCCCATTGAGTGAAACTAAGATTTTAGGTTCCTGGCCACGGCTATCTTGTATACGGTGAAGGCCTCCCAGGCACTGCTCCGCTTTATGAAAAGCACAGGACTAATTGAAATACTATGAGTTTGCTGTTATGTTCCGTGATATGACTGGGACGTGATGTGATGTGAATCTACTGACTTCAACCATCCCTCTCTCACAACTTTTATATCCACTCACCCCTTTCCCCCAGTGTAGGGTAGCCAACCGGTTTCTTTTACGGGTTAACCTCCCTGCCTTTCCTCCTCATCTTCCTCCTGCTCTTCCTTCCTCCTCCTATGCTAAAGAGCATGTGTGAGATATTAGAAAAAGAAATCAAAGAATTAGTAATTGGGCGGGTATCAAAGTCCATGTATATATGCGCGAAGGAATCAGCCGGGGTGGCGCAGTGGTTACAGCGCTCGACTATACTGTTCCCAAGGATGCGGGATTAAATCCCGGCCTCGGCGGCCGCTTTTCGATGGAGGCGAAAAGCAAGGCGCCCGTGTGCTGTGTGATGTCAGTGTACGTTAACTCCAAGTGGTCGCAATTTCCGGACTCCTTCACTACGTCGTCTCTCATAGCCTGAGTGGCTTGGGGAAGTTAAACCCCGCAAACCAAACCAAACCATATACGCGAAGGATCTGCAAAGAGGTTTGCTAATGGGAGCTATTAAAGCAGACTGGCACGCGTCATCGTGTTTTCTCCCCTTCTTCCTACAAATGTTTTTAGACTACTTAGTTCATCCCTCTGATTGCTCTGTACTGGTGAATATTTGAAAACCAAATCTTCTCAGAATTTATATCTATAGCTGTAGTTTGTCGTATGTGCATGCTATTCTGGAAAGCGTTATGGGAAATGTGTTTAACCCCAGAATTGCGGCCACGGATGTAGGTTCAACTTGAGCAGTTGTGTCGACTCTATGTCCAGTCGTTTGCTCATAGATCTGCAGTCATGTACCTACCCACAAAACATATTACTTGACAGGGACACAAAGTTCAATAGTTTCGAACATACAGAAAAAGCATTGGGAAGCGCGTCTATGAAATGATCATTAAAAACAATCTGAAACCTCACAGTTACGACAACA
Source organism: Amblyomma maculatum (assembly GCF_055883805.1). NCBI lineage: Eukaryota > Metazoa > Arthropoda > Arachnida > Ixodida > Ixodidae > Amblyomma > Amblyomma maculatum. Next base: position 113,838,978 of record NC_139345.1, on the reverse strand, counting down.
ACAGCTGGTGGTTGAATAAGAGAACTTCAGTGCATTAAAATATATTCAGAAAGAAAAGCTATTTTTAATTTAGAAACATTTTTAATTTATGCGAAACAATTAAAATGGCATCTTTTTGCTACCTGCTGTATTGGCAGTTATTAACTCAACTTTACATTACATACCATCATAAGGTAGGGGTTCATCGTACATCATAAGGCAGGTGTTCAATTCGACTTTCCCAAGTGCGATTTCTCGCCTGTTAAACAGAGGGCGGGGAAAAAAAAAAGGAGGGGGGGGGTGGAGGTGCGCAAAACAAATGTGAAAAGACAAAATCGTGTCCGCAGAAAAAGTGTGACAGATACTGCGCCTTTCTCGTCCAGTGAAATAATTAATATCATCAGTGAACTTCGTACACCCGATTAACCAGGGGGAAATTCGTTGAGGAATGGCGGTTTTCTGGTGCCTCCGGTACATGGTTTAAGTTCAAACTAACAGTGGGATTTTGTTTTAGTTACGAAACCTCGCATTTTCAGCTGTTCCTGTCGAAGCCACGTTCCCGCCATTTGGTTCTTGCTCGCCTGATTTCCAACAGCTGCGCCCGTCTTTCTGGACCTAATAAAGCGTCGACTCGCGCGTATCCGGTTGTTTTTATTTAACTGGCCTTGCAAGTAGAAATAAAAAAAGGCTAGGGAACAACAACATCTCGGGATCAGGCAACTCAAGAAAGCTGGAATATTTTGAGGAGAGAGAGAGAGGGTGTGAGAGAGTTGTTATCGTTTCAAACGCAGGAAATTATTCACCTCTCTGGCCATATACTCCAAGCAATCTAGGAATCTCCCGATTTGACATTCCCCGTGTGTGTGTGTGTGCGTGTGTGTGTGTGTGTGTGTGTGTGTGTGTGTGTGTGTGTGTGTGTGTGTGTGTGTGTGTGTGTGTGTGTGTGTGTGTGTGTGTGTGTGTGTGTGTGTGTGTGTGTGTGTGTGTGTGTGTGTGTGTGTGTGTGTGTGTGTGTGTGTGTGTGTGTGTGTGTGTGTGTGTGTGTGTGTGTGTGTGTGTGTGTGTGTGTGTGTGTGTGTGTGTGTGTGTGTGTGTGTACGCGCGCGCGCAAAGTCAGGGGACACAAACTCACAAAATGAACACACTGAGCAGCGTATACCCCTGCGCGCTAACTGCGGCCACCCACCCGAGCGTGCAAGAATGAACGCCGAACCACCATAAGCTTGCGAGAAGGTTGCAGGGTCCAAGAAATGAGGAGGAGAAGGAGGGGGTACGCCATGCAAGGACGATTCATGCAGTTGGGGGGCTTCTTCCTCTCGGTAGCTCGCCATAAGCAGATTAAAGGAGGAGATACACGCGGGAGCACGGCGGCGGCAGCGCGGGGTCACCCGCCCTCTGAATGATAATACACTTGCCGCCGAGGATGATGGGGGTTGCACGAGCGCGCGCTTGTTACAACGGACGACGCTAAAGGACGACTTCCGTTCTACCGCCGCTGTTGCGCGCGCTTTTGGATAGTCTCTCTTCCTTCCCCTCCCCTTCTCAGCGACGACGGCGCCGCACGGTAGTCACCGTATATGCTCTCTTCTTTTGGTAGGATTATATGCCACGTAGACTGCCGGCGCAACTGCTACCGCTACTATGCCATGACTTCCGTGCGAGCACGTATCTTTCCTCGACGCAGCAGAAGCATGCTTCACACCCCCATCAGACACCAGGAGAAGGGCAACGCTCGCGTCGATCATTTTTATTTACAAACAATGCTTTGATTCACTTACATAAAAACAGGGCCCGTGTTTATCGGCATCCATTAAGGAATTGCTCAGATTAAGCATACCTGTCTAAGGGTTCATTTGTAACAGATTGGAGGCGTTTGATAGATCCAGGCGGCAGATGAAAATGGAGATGTTGAATACGATTTCACCCCCCTCCCCTCTGATTTGTATGTAGTTCAACTTGAGCGTATATATATAGCGCAGTTTCTCTCGCCAATCTGAGATTTTGAACGCTGCTGTGGTTGCCCTACCTGATTTATTTTCTCAGAATATCCGAAGCGGCAGCCCACGAAATCGGCATGCTCGTGCAAGTTGTCAACCACATAAGCCTAAAAAGAGTAAAAGTGAACTATTAAAATAAGGAATGAGGGAGAATCATGGTAGGGGTCAGCATTTCCTGGCTAAAATAAATTGCGAGTTTAGATCGCCGATCCGGAAGGAAATGAAGTCATTCAAATGAGGCAAATAGCTTCATAGTACTGCAAGGAGCAGTAACTGTTCCACATCTCAATAGACAAATGAACGCACCGTGAGAGAAGGAAGAAAGGAGAGAGTGAAAATAATTTACGGGGAATGCTTAGAGCTTTCTACGAATGTGAAGCCGAAAGCACAGCTTTGCATTTTGTTAAGCTTTTTGCATCTTTTATTCACACTTTATGATATCAACTCTTCAGCCACAGCCACACATATTCCACATCCGCTTTCCTATATAGTGGATACGACGAGCGGCATTTCGAGATGCTATCTAGCCTTTTTCCCCGAGGGCTACACTTCCTTTATCTTTCCCGCCCGTGACTATAGGGTCTGGTGGGTTGTCGGCATAGCGAGGTGGAATGGAGCTCCGAGCCCACTCAGATGCCTATACAAGGCGAGCGAGTGCGCCGCGAGCGTGCTCAGTCGTTTCCAGAATGTTCTACATAGGCCGCACTTGCCTCCAGCGGTGAGGCCCTCCTGCTCCACTACGCTGACATTTTCCCCCACTGTGAGACCGGGCCCATGCAGAGTGTAGCAGGCTCTACCAATCTACAGAAGGGTCTACCCTTCTGTAACGTCTCCACCTTAAGGGCAACAATAAATAAATAATAAATAAATCATCTCAAGTGATGAGGTGCTCAGACATGGAGATGATGAGGTTTTCACCTTGGACGCGATGTTTAGCATCGCGTTCAAGACTGCCCTCCAGCTGCCCGTCAACACTTGCAGACTAGCAACTCCGGCTAAGTAGCTGGGCCACCACAGTTTTGTTGGATAGCTTGTGTAGGCCCACAAACGCGAGTTCATATTCTGGTCGAAATCAAGAAAAAATGAGCATGGGCAAGACATATTGCAGAGGCAATGGTAACCTATGTTCGTTAAGGATCACAGACTGGATTCAAAATAAGGGAAAGCAAATGTATAGCAGGGGGGAGACGAAAAACAATTGCTTGTGGTTTAGCTCTGGTTAAACGGATGGCTTGCGAAACCAATAGCTCCGAAGCATTAGAGCAACTAGATTCAGATATAGACTTTTCGTCGGTAACTTCCATGGCGAGACTTCTTCTTCTTCTTCTTCTTCTTCTTCTTCTTCTTCTTCTTCTTCTTCTTCTTCTTCTTCTTCTTCTTCTTCTTCTTCTTCTTCTTCTTCTTCTTCTTCTTCTTCTTCTTCTTCTTCTTCTTCTTCTTCTTCTTCTTCTTCTTCTTCTTCTTCTTCTTCCTCAGCCCACATATAAAGCCCCGCTTTAACCAAGCCGTATGAACGTGCCTTAGTGGCCTATAGGGGTAACGTGATTGCCAGGGCCCTGGCGCAGGCTGATCCTGACATAACTGCCCCATGTGAAACGAGAGACCCAAGTTGGCAGCTCCTGCCAGGGGACCACGGCACACAGCGACGAGCGGTTAGACCCGGCGTAGTATTATTTTCGCAATAATAAGTGGGCGGATGAGATTAGGAAGTTTGCGAGTATTATATGTATGCAGCTGGCATAGGACCGAATTAATTCGCCGAATATGAGACAGGCTTTCGCCCTGCATGCAGTGGGCATTTCAGGTTGATGATGATGATCCATCGGCAATAATGAAGCTTGCACAAAACTTCTTGCGATAGAGTGACGAGTGATGAAATCCCTATCGCTCGCCTGCTTTGCCGTCGATAAATGGCAGCTCCTGGTGTCTTTAACGTGCCCTGACATAGCACAACTACGCACGGGCACCAGCGTTTCGCCTGACGGGGCCTGGAGCAAAAGATGGGCAGAGTACGGCGAGCACGAACGCGGAAGGTGATGTATATGCTGTGTCACACATATACCTGTCGTTTTAACGTAATTGTGGGGCAGTGAGCGGTACCTGGACGACTGTGGAATGATGGTGATGACTATGACGTCGTCACCCGCTGCTGTACAATGTCAGTTTGTATTTTTGTTCAATAAAGACTAAAAAAAAGAGTTCTGGTTTAGGTCTGGTTAACCCCAGTTGAATTTCAAAAGCAACGGCGGAAGCTTCTTTTGTCTGCTACATTATTCCTCTACGTGCCTGCGTGTCGTAGGGGTAACGGGAATGCAAATGGTTCTGGCAGGCTGATTCTGATATCACCCTCCCGTATGAAAGGAGTGATCCAAGTTGGCAGCTCTTGCCCGTGGCATAGGGGTAACGTGAATTCAAACGTCATGAGGGACCACGGACATGGACACGGACACGGACACGTACATGTATACGTACATGTATACACGTATACACATGTACACGGACATGGACACAAACACGGCACACAGCGACGAGCGGTTAGACCTGGCGTAGTATTGCTTTAGCAATTAATTTTTTTGCTTTCGCCGGAATTTCGACCTGGGGTTCTTTAACGTGCACTGACATCGCACAGGCCACGGGTGCCTTGCTGTTCACCTCCAGCGAAAAGCGGCCGCCGAGGCCGAGATTTGATCCTGCATGGATTAATTTAAGACGTCTGAAAAAGCCCTGTTTGACATGGTTTTTCATGGGTTTAATTGCTTGGCGGTTTAGCATTAAGAGACTGGCACAGAGTTTGACAAAGCGTTAAACGTCTTTAGTTGGTTGGGTCTTTGGGGGAAGGAAAGGCCCAGTATGTGTCATTTATCGGTACACATCCAATCAACTGCGTTTATTGGGAATACATACCGTCAACGTTTCGAATCCTTATCTCAGACTAGCCTCAAACTTGCCTAGCATATGAATGCTAAATGGGAAACGAAATGAGATGATATAACACCATTGAAAGCTGCGAAAATAATGGTTGCGTCACATACTGATCCGAAATCACGCTATATTATGCGAGGTCGTTCGGGAAAAAAATATACGTTGCCATACCCCATGCAGTTTCGGCTCTACTGTTGTCAAAAGTGTTCAAAACATATCAGGAAAAATGGAGGCCTGTAGTTGATCGATAGGTGCTAGTAAATGGACTGGAAGTTCGATGGGCGACTGGTGGTTAATACTAAAGCAATAATTGAGTAATTATTATTAATAATAAAAAACATTTAGGAACACAATTTAAAGATAAAAATAATGAAAAAAGATCCAAAATGAACTAAAAAAATAACAAAAATTCTGAGTCATTACGTCGTAGCCTATCATAAGTAAGCGTTGGCGCAGTGGTTAGGGCGCTCGACTGCTGTGCCCAAGGATGCGGGATCGAATCCTGGTAGCGGCGGTCGCTTTTCGATATAGGCGAACGAAGAAGCGTCCGTGTGCTCAGTGCGGTGTCAGTACACTTTAAAGAACCCAAGGTGGTCGAAATTTCCGGAGCCCTCCACTGCGGCGTAATACCCCGAGTCGCTTTGAGGCCGGTTCCATACCCAACGAAACCATACAAATTACCTCCAGCTTTTTTATGTAAACCGCAGATGTTTACGTGATGATTTTAATGAAGTTCCCGTCCTCTGGCGCCGGCGTTGTTGTTGTGGCTGTAGGAAGAAAGAAAAGAAATGCATGGGCCTGCTAGTGGCTCTGTAGCTGAGCCACCTTCGCTGAGGCCTCGTGCGGACAGAAGAGGAAATAGACAAGAAAGAAAAAAGAAGAGGGAGAGAAAGACGCGCGCCGCAACAACAGCCGTCGTCCGCCACCACCGAAGCGGTGGCGAGTGCAATGACGGCCTACAACAGATAAAAATCAGTGGCAGGCTAGCCCCTGCCGCAAGCGGTGGTGACCTACCTGCCTCAGCCCCATCAGGGCAAGAATCTGTGGTATAGCTCTTAGTCGACACGAGCGAGCACTGATTGAAGGGTTGTGCGACGTCACGAGACCACGTGACATGGCCGATTTAGCAGGAGCTGCCAACTTGGGCTTCTGATTTTGGATCCAAAACCCTTCCCTTCCGAGTCGTGCTATCGAACTGCTTGGCCAAAGCAGGCCTTTTAAGGTGGAAGTTAAAGTGGCAGCACAAAAGTGTATGCTTATCACTATGTGTAAGATATTAGAGGTAGATAAAGGGTTTAGTGATTAATCGAGTAGAAAAGTGTATGTACCTGAACGAGCATCACCAAAGAGAGCTGCCGACAGAAGTCATTAACTCCGTCGTGTCATAATCCTTAGATGTTGAGCTTATATTGCCCTTACACCCTCTCCTCCGTTGCATGGGCCACTTTATTCAGGCATATATAACTATCCCGTCTCAAGTCTCGCGGACACCTCAGTGACGCTGCGAGGAAAATGGAGTGAAAGAAGGGCGCAAAAATATGTCACACTGATCAGACCATGAGGCACACTCTACCAGCATGCCTGCTTAGGCTATATTCTGCGTCGGCGAATTTTCCGGCGCTGTAAATAGAGTAGCGCACCCAAGCGGTCAGCATGCGCCACTGACCACCGGAAAGAAGCTCGCGCTCGAGTGTTGTACGCGCGTGCGTCTGGAAGGCCGGCGCCGCCGCTTCTGCGTTTCGGCGGCGTCGCCGCGGGCGGGTGGCCATTTAACGAGTTTCCTTTGCCCCCGTAGGGGCGTCTGGTGCCCGCGCTGAATCAGCCCTTTTTCTTGCACCCGCGAGTCCCGACGGCGCCACGTCGTAAACGCCAGCTCCGCTCACAAGTCGGCTGCAACGCTCCTGGCCGCCGCGATCGGCGGCTCTTGCTGCTCCCGATGTGTGTTGGTGCTGCGCTGTTTCATCGCGGCTTGTAAAGCGCCTCCCCGTCTCAACTCAGGCTGCAATCTTTAGCGCGCTGGCGCCGGTCTGTGGCGCGTGGCGGGACCGGTGGTCTTGTTGTTTGGGGAGCTGCGAAAGCTGAAGGGAGAAGAGCAATTACAGCCGAACGATTTGTAAACTCTTTCGCGCCCTTCGCAAAGTGTGCGGGCGCTGCGTTTACTCAGCCTGTGCGCGGCCGGTTTGCCGTCGGTGAGTATGTAAGAGTCGTGAGAGGAGGCTATATGCTGTAGAGACAAAAGGGGGTCTATATCCGTTAAAGAGGCTCGAAGCAGTGGCCCCTTTTCTGCTTTCTTTTTATTATTGCGGCTCGGTTCGACATTCATTAAGGTAATGCGCGTAAATCACGACGGCACGCATGCATGGTATGAACCTTCAGCATTGCGCTGGACGCGTAAAATAGGCGTATATTTTCACAGAGTGCTTGCCGTGTGTGCTTGATGACAGTTTACGCAGAATCGGAGGTCGTGGCCGTTCGGCTAGGATGGCTACTGGTTGCCTTCGAGAATGCGCGAGAATGGCTAGATATATGCAAGTTGCTGCTATGTGTATCGCTCTTGATAGGTTTCCTTGCCTCCTAAAGTGTGACAAACTGTTAGAATCTGTCCTCAGGGCGATGACGTCATTATGCCAGTCTACTGAGATATTGTTACTGTGGGGGACCGACGGGCACAACGGATTAGCGCGGGAAGTCGGGGAAGGTATGTGGCTATGAGCCCAGCTCCTATTCGGAGTCTTGCAGCATTAGGGGACGCAGGTGGTGCGCAGACAGAAGGGCGCCGCGAGGTGCGGGGCGCGTTACTAGCTGAATGACAGGCAGTGAGTCTTCGAAGAGCGAGACATAGACGGTACTGTGCACATCAGCTTGAGCGCGCCGTCTCGACCCTCAGTCGCAGATGAGACGTCCATTCACGCCAGCACATGATGAAATGTGGTGGCGAGCTCTTAACAATAGCGGTACGGCCTAGCTACAGGCCAGCGGTGGCAGGTCCACTGACCGCTCTTTTCGTTCTCTCTCTCTTTATCTATCTATTTTTTTTTTTTTCACCACTAAGCCGGAGTCGCGAATGAGGCAAGTCATTGCAGGCGAGGGGTGAGAGACGGCGGTTGCCGGCCGGGAGGCAACATTACTCATTGACTCCAATGTTGTAACGGCCAGATGCACAGTGTAATGTAGGAAGGACGTGACCTTAGGAGTTTGGCGTTCCTCTTTTTTTCCTTTTAGTGAGAGAGGGTTTAGTCCTTTTAAAATTGAAGTTGGAGCTGTACGTCACAGCGAACAAATCAGGTTGATATTTGTTGAGATTGGACGTTGTGTAAATTAGGGCTGGACCTCAGGGAGTTAAAACCGAGCCCGAGGGCCCAGTCCTGCGTTCTGAGCTAGGTTTAGATGATCTACATCTTCAGCTATGCCAAGGTGGGAATATTTCCCTGTTAGCCAGTTCCACCTTGCAACTCTGTTGTAAATGCTGTTGTTGTAAATACTGTGTGTATAAATATTCAGCTATTCTTCTTGCAAACTCTGTCTTCAAGTCTTCACTACATACCGTCTCCGACGCTGGTGCAAGGAACCACCGCTGAACCACGTATACTGTCTCTGACGGCGCACCCCTGGTGCACAGAGCAAAAAGAACTGGCAGCGGAACAATACTGGTACGTGAAGAAAAATCTCAGGCGGCCGAAAATAAACCTCAGAAGCCTTCATTTTACTAGAATACTTCGTATACACATACATCGAGTGCATGTGTCGGCGAAGGCGGCCCAGAATGTCTTAAAATAGGCTTTTGGAGACACTAAGATGACTTCTGCGGTGCTGTAGTGGCAGTATTGGAGGACATTGGAAAACGGATTAATTATTTTAATTAGTGAGCTGGTTAACAAACCCCTAATACAGTTGAACTTTTTCCTTCATTCACTTTTAGGCACCAAGTTGCGATGATAGAATTGCAGTCGGGCTTTATTAAGAACAATGTCACTTTACGCAATTTTAAGAATGTGACTTCTCTGAACACACACACACACACACACACACACACACACACACACACACACACACACACACACACACACACACACACACACACACACACACACACACACACACACACACACACACACACACACACACACACACACACACACACACACACACACACACACACACACACACACACACACACACACACACACACACACACACACACACACACACACACACACACACACACACACACACACACACACACACACACACACACACACACACACACACACACACACACACACACACACACACACACACACACACACACACACACACACACACACACACACACACACACACACACACACACACACACACACACACACACACACACACACACACACACACACACACACACACACACACACACACACACACACACACACACACACACACACACACACACACACACACACACACACACACACACACACACACACACACACACACACACACACACACACACACACACACACACACACAAACAAACAAACAAACAAAACTGATGTTACACCGTACACAGAGAAAAGGGAGAAACGAGCAAATCGGAGAGTGAAATCCGGGGAGAAAGGCGATCGAGCTGCATGCTGGTGCCCGATTCACAAGAAACGAAAGTGTGTTTGCAAACGGCACGTAAGAGGGCGGAGCATGAACATCTGCGTTCGCCATAATCTCGGGCAATCATCACCGGGCACACCAGGAGAGGGCCATTCGATCCCCGTCAGGAGGTTTCTCAGCTGGCTCCCCCACCGCCACTCCAAAGTGACACGACCACAATATGTGTTGCAAAGACGATGAGTCGAGGGTGTGCACGAAACCGACTGTAAGCGCGGTCGCCTCACTTTCGTCCCATAAGAGGGGTGCGTTGTAGACGATATATGCTGTCGGCATTTTCTCGTCCACAATACGAGTGAGTGTTTAGGGCTTCTTTCTAGATGAAATAGTCGGTCCCGCGCCGAGTCGGCGTAGGATTGAATGGGACAGGGTAAGACTGCAAAAAGGAAAACAGAGTGACAAGAGAGGAGGCAGCGAGAGATATATAGAGAGAGTGAGGAAGATCCTGCTTGGCTACCCTGAATTCGGTCGAGGCAAAGGGGGACGAGTCGTGTTCTTTTCTCGTTTCGCTCTTTGTGGCCGTCGGAATAAGACGACCGCGAAAGAAAGGGTGACACAGTGAGAGAGAACACTGTAAGAGGGAAGGGGAGCTCGGAGGAAAGCCGATTACGGCAAGAGGAGGACGAGCAGGTAGCGGTGGCGGAAACTCAAGTCCCGTGGATTTGTATTCCTGTCTCAATAAATGCTTCGTGATAGCACTTGCAGCAACAGCATTAGTAGCAGCACCAGCACCGGTAGGAGGAGCAGCCGCAAAAAGCAGCAACAATCCCATTCAACGTGCTCCTGACCGACGGAGCGTTTAGACCGAAAGCCTGCGATCTCCAACGAACGCCACAAAACGCGCGAGCCACCATCGCTGCCTTGAAGCAGGATACTCCACGCAGGTCAGCAAGCGTAGCCGAGTGTGTGTGTGTGTTTCTGCCTTTTCATCTATTCCCTTTTTCTTCTTTTCTTTTCAAAGAGACATGCGCACAAGAAGTGAAGGAGAAGGGAAAAGAAAAAGTCGCCGCGGCAGATCCGGAACCAAAAAACACGAGCGGCGGCGGCGGCAGGAGAGCGCATCGGCTAAGCTCGCTCTTGTGCAAATCCCCCGTGGGAACCGAGCCCTCTCCCCCCTCCCCATCTTCACCAGTGCCGCCGCTCGCTTGGCTGGGCTGACTCGCTGGCAGCGGGCGAACATGCCGCCCCTAGTGCGGGGATCGGCTGCAAGATGTCGCCACACTCTCGCCTTTGATGTCTACCGCGATGAGAACCGGGAGAATTCTTCTTTGGCGGGCCTTTGCTGCCCCGCGCAATGCCCGTGCCACCGCCGCCGCCACAACCGCGCACCTTGGGCCTACCGCCCCCCTTCCACCTCGTACCTGAGCTGCGCCTTCTTTAAAGACGTGGGGCAAGAAGAACAGCGGGAAGGGACATTCGCCTGGCAGCCCTCCGGGACGGCCGTGTTGGTGGTTTATTCTTCTCCTCGAATTCCACCCGCGCTTTTCTTTTTCTTGTCCTTTTATTGTATTCTTTTCCGTCTCACCTCGCCGTCCGGAGATCTGGTAACATCGTTCGCCTTTTCTGCACTACACGCGTGCGTGCAAAGTCATCTGTCAGCACGTTGAAGGTGGAAGAATATTGGGTTTGACCTCTAAATTATTTCTCTTTTTATCAAAGACAGAGAGAGAGAGGGAGGGAGTTCAAAAATGAGCCCATCTAAATAATCGACATGACACATCTGTTATTGCTCTGTAGAAGAATCCACGCGCCTAAGGACTGAGCGACGCCGTAATCGGACAATGTTGACTGTATATACATGTAACTTGAGGTGTTATGAAATAATAGCTTCCCAGCTGGTGTTTTATTTGCGATTCCGAGGAAGGCCGAAAAATATTTGTCATTTTTTTTTTTGATGGCAAGAAGAATTTTACATGAATATTCCGGATGCTGCAGCGGAGCGCTTAGGTAATTTTTGCGTGTCGGCCTTTTAAGTGTATAGGTTGGATTGGGGCGGGGAGAGAAAGAGAGGGGGGAGAGGGATGGGCGAGGTAAAATGGCAAAAGTGGCGGACGTCACAAAACAGGGAAATCATGTTGACTAGTAAGCTTGAAGAAGAAAATTATATATGTCAGTTTTTGGCTATTAACGCGGCTGCGTTAAGGCCCTGCTCTCCAAATCATACGGCGGTGGAGTTCTGAGAGAAAAAAAAAAAAAGCAGACGCTGATGCAGTGATCGATTTTCGAGCGTTAGCTCGATATTCTTAAGCAATGTTTGGATCGTCTTAAGCTGCAAGACGTTGGTGATATAACGTTGATGCACACGTCCTGATGTCTGGCTTCCCTCTCCATCATCGTTTGGCAGCGAGGCATGCGGTCGTTTATATTCACCTGACAGGGGCAGATATGAGCAACGCCACCTGTTGGAATACAAGAAGCGCCATGCCATGTAGTGAATAGATTCTGCACTAATCTAATCTGGCATCATCACTTTGTTTATATCCGGATCGCATCGTATATATTCGGCATACTCCTTAGTTATATTCAAAATTAACTTAACGTGCCAGATTTAAATTCCAATAAGCACAGCGCAAAACGACGAATTGTTTGACACCATCCGGAACGTCCTGCGACAAACCCTCGACCGGAATGACCGTTTGAAGATCCCTCGGGGACATGGTTTGGGAAAGCAAAGGTCGCCCGGCGCCGGTGCGAATACTGCATGTAGGCTAGGTTCCGACTCAAGTAGCAATTTTGTGCTATTTGACTCGCCGAATTGTTCGACACCACCTCAGTCTTCTGTGCCAAACGGGTGGCCCACGAGTTGTAAACAAATTGTGGTACTAAGAGGTCCAACCTTTATAACCATCAGACCGGGCTTTATATAGCGAAATAAAGAGTATGGATATCTATTGCGACACTGGAGCACCACCGCTATGCGTCTGTTGTAGCCGAGCACCTGTCGTGTAGTCACGTGGCATGATTTATGGTCGCGTTGCCACTTTTAAACTGTATAGATCACATGACCTTGAGAAACGTAACTACTGGAGCTCGCCCTCATCACGAGCCATGCTGCGGGCCTCTGGCTCGTGGTAGTGGCAGTTGCCATAGCCGGACACTTACCGGTCGACGGGTCATGTGATGTCGCGAGACCGCAATACATGACCGAGTTGGCAGGATCTGCGAATTTGGGCAGTTCTTTTGAAGAGGGCATCGAACTCGCAGAGCCTTTTGATCATGAGTAAGGCATGCTATTCTTAGACCAAGCAAGAACATTTGTGCAACTCCTTTGAGAAAGGAATCGAACTCGCAGAGCCTTTTGATCATGAGTAAGGCATGCTATTCTTAGGCCAAACAAGAACATTCGTGCAGCTTCTCTGAGAAGAAAATCGAACTCGCAAAACGTTTTAATCATGAGTAAGACATGCTATTCTTAGGCCAAGCAAGAACATTTGTGCAGCTCCTTGAAGAAGGGAAACTAACTCGCAGAGCCTTTTGATCATAAGTAAGACTGGTTTTCGATTGAGAAAGGAGTGAGACAAGGCTGCATACTGTCGCCCTGCCTATTTATAACCTATATGCAGAGTGCATCATGAGGAAGGCCGGTCTGGGCGAGTCTGCAGCTGGAGTGAAGATTGCTGGAAAACGTATCAACAAGCTTAGATATGCGGATGATTCCACTTTAATGGCAGAAAGAGAACTGGAACTCAAGAGACTTCTGATGCGCGTACAAGAAGAGAGTGAGAAGTCTGGGCTTAAACTGAACATTAAAAAGACGAAGATCATGGCGTCTTGCCCTATCAAATCCTGGAGCATCAAGGGACAAGAAGTGGAAGCTGTGACAGATTTTCTCTTGTTGGGCTCCAAGATTACCCCGTAAGGAGACTGCAGCCATGAAATTAAGAGACGCCTGCTTCTGGGAAAGAGAGCCATGGTTAGCCTTGACAACCTAGTAAAGAGCAGAGACATTAGTCTGCCAACTAAGATCCGTATAAATCGTGCTATGGTCTTTCCAGTTGTGATGTATGGATGCGAGAGTTGGACTGTGAAGAAGGCTGACCGCCGAAGCATTGACGCGTTTGAATTGTGGTGCTGGCGGAGACTTTTGAAAGTTCCTTGGACTGCCAGACGATCAAATCAGTCGATATTGTCGACCAGAAACCCTGACTGCTCATTGGAGGGTCAAATTCTAAAGTTAAAGCTCAGCTACTTTGGTCATCTGATGAGAAGAGAGGAGTCGCCGGAGAAAGATTTGTTGTGGGGAAAGATTGAGGGTCGCCGGAGAAGGGGTAGGCAGCGAACGCGATGGTTAGATGGCAACCTCGAGGCGCTGCAGATGAAGTTATGTGATGTTAGGAAGATAGTGAGAGACCGGAAAGCGTGGCGTGATACGGTCCATAGGGTCACGAAGAGTCGGACACGACTTCACGACTGAGATGAACTGAAATTAAGGCATGCTATTGTTATGCCAAGCAAGAACATTTGTGCAGCTCCTTTGAGAACGGAATCGAACTCGCAGAACATTTTGATGATGAAAAAGGCACAAAAACATTCGTGCAGCTCCTTTGAGAAGTGAATCGAACGCGCAGAACTTTTTGATGATGCAAAAATTCATGCTATCCTTAGGCAAAGCAAGAACATTTGGGCAACTCCTATGAGAAGGGAATCGAACTCACAGAGCCTTTTGAGCATGAGTGAAGCATGCTATTCTTAGGCCAAGCAAGAACAATCGTGCAGCTCCTGTGAGAAGGGAATCGAACTCGCAGAACCTTTTGATCATGAGTTAGGCAGGCTTTTCTTAGGCCAAGCAAGAACATTCATGCAGCTCTTTAGAGAAGGGAATCGAACTCGCAGAACCTTTTGATCATGAGTAAGGCATGCTGTTATTGGGCCAAGCATGAACATTCTTGCAGCTCCTGTCAGAAGGGAATCGAACTAGCAGAACATTTTGATCATGAGTCATGCTGTTCTTAGGCCAAGCAAGAACATTTGTACAGCTCTTTTGAGAAGGGAATCGAATTCGCAGAGCCTTTCGATCATGAGTAAGGCATGCTATTCTTAGGCCAAGCAAGAATATTCCAGCTCCTTTGAAAAGGCAATCGAACATTCAGAACTTTTTGATCATGAGTAAGGCATGCTGTTCTCAGGCTAAGCAAGAACATTTGTGCAGCTCCTTTGAGAAGGGAATCGAACTCGCAGAGCCTTTTGATCATGAGTAAAGCATGCTATTCTTAAGCCAAGCAAGAACATTTGTGCAGCTCCTTTGAGAAGGGAATCGAACTCGCAGAGCCTTTTGATCATGAGTAAAGCATGCTATTCTTAAGCCAAGCAAGAACATTTGTGCAGCTCCTTTGAGAAGGGAATCGAACTCGCATGAGCCTTTTGATCATGAGTAAGGCATGCTATTCTTAGGCCAAGCAAGAACATTTGTGCAGCTCCTTTGAGAAGGGAATCGAACTCGCAGAGCCTTTTGATCATGAGTAAGGCATGCTATTCTTAGGCCAAGCAAGAACATTTGTGCAGCTCCTTTGAGAAGGGAATCGAACTCGCAGAGCCTTTTGATCATGAGTAAAGCATGCTATTCTTAGGCCAAGCAAGAACATTTGTGCAGCTCCTTTGAGAAGGGAATCGAACTCGCATGAGCCTTTTGATCATGAGTAAGGCATGCTATTCTTAGGCCAAGCAAGAACATTTGTGCAGCTCCTTAGAGAAGGGAATCGAACTCGCAGAGCCTTTTGATCACTAGTAAAACATGCTATTCTTAGGCCAAGCAAGAACATTTGTGCAGCTCCTTTGAGAAGGGAATCGAACTCGCAGAGCCTTTTGATCATGAGTAAAGCATGCTATTCTTAAGCCAAGCAAGAACATTTGTGCAGCTCCTTTGAGAAGGGAATCGAACTCGCATGAGCCTTTTGATCATGAGTAAGGCATGCTATTCTTAGGCCAAGCAAGAACATTTGTGCAGCTCCTTTGAGAAGGGAATCGAACTCGCAGAGCCTTTTGATCATGAGTAAGGCATGCTATTCTTAGGCCAAGCAAGAACATTTGTGCAGCTCCTTTGAGAAGGGAATCGAACTCGCAGAGCCTTTTGATCATGAGTAAAGCATGCTATTCTTAGGCCAAGCAAGAACATTTGTGCAGCTCCTTTGAGAAGGGAATCGAACTCGCATGAGCCTTTTGATCATGAGTAAGGCATGCTATTCTTAGGCCAAGCAAGAACATTTGTGCAGCTCCTTTGAGAAGGGAATCGAACTCGCAGAGCCTTTTGATCATGAGTAAGGCATGCTATTCTTAGGCCAAGCAAGAACATTTGTGCAGCTCCTTTGAGAAGGGAATCGAACTCGCAGAGCCTTTTGATCATGAGTAAAGCATGCTATTCTTAGGCCAAGCAAGAACATTTGTGCAGCTCCTTTGAGAAGGGAATCGAACTCGCATGAGCCTTTTGATCATGAGTAAGGCATGCTATTCTTAGGCCAAGCAAGAACATTTGTGCAGCTCCTTTGAGAAGGGAATCGAACTCGCAGAGCCTTTTGATCATGAGTAAGGCATGCTATTCTTAGGCCAAGCAAGAACATTTGTGCAGCTCCTTTGAGAAGGGAATCGAACTCGCAGAGCCTTTTGATCATGAGTAAAGCATGCTATTCTTAAGCCAAGCAAGAACATTTGTGCAGCTCCTTTGAGAAGGGAATCGAACTCGCATGAGCCTTTTGATCATGAGTAAGGCATGCTATTCTTAGGCCAAGCAAGAACATTTGTGCAGCTCCTTTGAGAAGGGAATCGAACTCGCAGAGGCTTTTGATCATGAGTAAAGCATGCTATTCTTAAGCCAAGCAAGAACATTTGTGCAGCTCCTTTGAGAAGGGAATCGAACTCGCATGAGCCTTTTGATCATGAGTAAGACATGCTATTCTTAGGCCAAGCAAGAACATTTGTGCAGCTCCTTTGAGAAGGGAATCGAACTCGCAGAGCCTTTTGATCATGAGTAAGGCATGCTATTCTTAGGCCAAGCAAGAACATTTGTGCAGCTCCTTTGAGAAGGGAATCGAACTCGCAGAGCCTTTTGATCATGAGTAAAGCATGCTATTCTTAGGCCAAGCAAGAACATTTGTGCAGCTCCTTTGAGAAGGGAATCGAACTCGCATGAGCCTTTTGATCATGAGTAAGGCATGCTATTCTTAGGCCAAGCAAGAACATTTGTGCAGCTCCTTTGAGAAGGGAATCGAACTCGCAGAGCCTTTTGATCATGAGTAAGGCATGCTATTCTTAGGCCAAGCAAGAACATTTGTGCAGCTCCTTTGAGAAGGGAATCGAACTCGCAGAGCCTTTTGATCATGAGTAAAGCATGCTATTCTTAGGCCAAGCAAGAACATTCGTGCGACTTTGTTGAAGCGGAGCTTTATATCTATGTTGGATGGTGTTCCACATAACATGTGTGATGCCGGAACCAAGATGGAGTTGAGGAATCGTGAGTGAGGGACGACCAAGAGGAGGTCAGAATGAAGCGTTTACACTATAGATGTTGACCTTCAATTAAACAGAATTTTATCTGGCCACTAGTAAAGCCACATAAGTTCTTAGAATTTCCAGAACGCGGTGAGATCCTGTGGTAGGGCTCATCAAATTTTTTGCATCTTGCATGGCATGTCGAAAACCTGGCCCCTCAGGAACAATCGAAATTCTAAAAACTGATATGAATATTATTGGTTGGTTTGGTTTAAGGTGGTATAACGTACCAGTCCAACTTAGGCTATCAGCATATACAATAACAACCATATGGAAATCGCTAATTGGAACCGTGACTTTCAGTTGTGAGAAGTTAAGAAATTAACTAATCATTCAGCTAACGTATTTGCCAGATAACATGTTTCGTTGCTTTGTATGCTTCACCGCCTCTATTATCACATGGCAGAAGAAACTCTGTAGGTGAGGTCTTGTTTTAGGAGATGATCAGCAGGTTTTGCGGAAACACAGTATGAGGGTGGATGTGACATTTCGGAATTTTTTTTAACGGCGCCAAGTATATCTTCAGAGCACGATATATGTGTAAGGAAGGATGTATATTACATATATGTGTACATCCTTGTTTCCAAAGCTAAGCGTGTGCCATAACATCCAGTGCAAGCTACACGTTCTTGCGTGAGTTTGCTGAAAAATGTAATGTTTTTTCGACATTATTTGAACTTTTGCTTAGAAACATTACTTAAAAAAATAAAAGATGAATAACGGTGAACAAGTAAATTTGGCCTCCCTCGACGGCCGTTCTGCTAATTCAGGTCTGTCGTTGATCAGCGGAAATCCCGGACGGGCGGTGTATGGTCCTGGGCTTCAGTTTCTGGCCAGGACAGTTTCTTTCAAGCGGAAAAATTTCTTAGAAATCCTTATATCTCTCCTTTGTAGTCGCATTTATATGACTGCGCACAGGTGAAAGCCAATATGTATTTACTTCACCGAAAATAACCGGGCTAGTTGGTACACGATTCTTGACAAAGGGTAACAAGGTCAGTGTCCTCTTATCCGGAGTGCTGTGTGCCAAGAAGGAAGTAATTACTTCCTTGGTTCAATATTTAGTAGTATCCCCCAAGGTGAAGTAGATTTGTAATAAGGAACTAATTACTCATTGACATCTACCCAAGCGCATCCAGGCGGCTACAAAGGAAGCTGTATAACTTTCCTTTTGTAGCCGCATGGCTGCGCTTAGGAGGATGTCAGCGTGTAATTACTTCCATATTATATTACTCCCGTATTTAGATAGGCTCTTATATAGGATATTCCTAGCACAAACAGGTAAAATTCTGCTCGGTACCGAAGACAAACCAGTACGCTATACATAGTTTTGTTCAATCACAGTGGAAATCAATACAAATATAGAAATGTAGTCCTGTAATAGAACTAAATACAGAATTGTTCATTATTTAGTCTTGAGCTTAAACAAACGAATGGATGCAGTCCAGTGTGCAGTCATCTGTCAATTAGAGGCAAACCAGTTAATAAAATCGTTTGAAAGTTTGGGGGGACAAGCACCCTCCATCCAATGTATAAGACAACGACTCGACTGAGGGAGGAAGAAGCGCAGCAATCATTTATTTTTTTTCATCCTGCTACATCCCATTCGGAGAGAGACCGCCTCGGTCCGCGAGAGGCGGCAGTGAGGTCGCGGGATGATCCTCTGTGGCGAACTCCCTTGCAGGGACACGGTATTCTCCGCAAGCCCTGGGAAAGACTCCACCACTAAATGTACAGAATGCTGCATTAATGAAAAAAGAAGCATATTCCCACCTGAAATCATATGTATTTCATAAAATGAGCAATTGCGGGAAAACTTTAATGGCTGCACAAAGCGTTTTGAAGTTAACAATTATAATACATTAAAACAATGATTAAAATCTTTCAAATCGCTAGAGCTTTGATGTTTTGAAGTGAAAATGAGCGTCTATTTCCGACCATATATTCCGTATTTTAGCGAGCGCAGCCTGTCGCGCGGTAGTATTCAAGGATCTCCCGGTACACAGGGAGTACAGGGTTAAACGCTGCCGGAGGAGGGCCCGGCGAACACGGCGGCGAATCAGCTCGGTAGGCAAGAGCGCGAGCCCAGGCATTTGCCCGTTGATTGCCGTCGATAACGTCGTGTCCAGGGGTCCAGACTAGCGTAGTCGGTGGGGCGGGAGTCGGTGCATGTTGAAGAACGGTAGCTGCGGTGTGGTCTACGACTTTCACGACAGGCGGAGGCCGAGTCGGTAAAGACTGTCCGGGATGTGGAGTGGTCTGGGGTAGTGAGAGCCAGAGCGATGGCCAACTCTTCTGCTGACTGAGCGCTGTTAGTACGTAGCGAGGCCGCAGTGAGGAGGCTACCCGTGTGGTCCACCACGACCGCTCTGAAGGCAGCTAGCGAGGCATATTTGGCTGCATCCACGTAGATGGCGGACTTGGACGAGCCGTAGCGGCGGCTGAGATAGTCTGCCCGAGCGGTGCGACGAGCAATGTGGAGAGTGGGTTGCATATGGCGTGGGATAGGGGCCACCTTACAGAAAGTCTGGAGTGACCCAGGAAGCGAGTTTGGTTGTCGGGAAAGAAAACCTGGTGGGCGAATGTCGAGGTGGGTCAGGAGGGCCAGGCCAGTGGGGGACAGGGTTAGGCGTTGTAGTTGTGCGAGGGAGTGGGCTTCAACCAATTCGCGCGAGGTGTTATGAAGACCGAGTGCGAGAAGTGCCGAGGTATAGGCGTGGACGGCGGGAGGCCTAAGGCAGTCTTGTAGATTCTGCGGATGAGGATATCGAGTTTATCGTGGTCTGAAGGGGTAAGAACAAGTTAAGGAACAACATGCTGAAAGCGGCTCAGGAAGAGCACTTGGACCAAGCGGAGAGCGTCAGCTTCAGCGACAGCGAGACCCGCTCGACGGTGTAAGATGCGGCGGAAAAGGCCCAGAAGCTGCGCAGTCTGTGTAGAGAGGCTGATTAGTGAGGAACTGACACGCCCGTCGGCTTGGAGGTGGAGGCCTAAGACTCATAGCGACGTGACCGTTGGGATTGTGCTGCCATGGACGAAAAGAGCTATAGTTGTGGCAGGGTCGAGGGGAGTGCGAGATCGGCCGCGCACGACGAGGAGCTCGGACTTGGAAGGAGAAAGAGTCAAGCCGCAGGAGGTCGCGTAAGAGCTGACAGTGTCGAGGCCGTCTTGTAGTGTGGACTGGATATGTCCCGCCGAGCCGGCTTTTACCCACAGGGTGATATCATCAGCGTAAATGGCATTATGACGGTCAGGAATTGCGGAGAGTGCCGCAGGGAGGCCTGCCAGAGCAACATTGAACAGGAGCGGAGATGAGATATAGCTCTGGGGGGTGCCGCGGGCGGGTAGGGAGAAGGGTTGGGACCGAAGTTGCCCGAGGCCGACTGTAGCGGTGTGATCAGCGAGGAAAGCACTGACGTACGCGAAGGTACGGGGACCACAGTGGGTAGCAGCTAGACCGTCTAAGATGGCAGAGTGGGATACATTGTCAAAAGCGGCCTGCAGATTCAATGCCAGGATAGCCCTACTGGACGCTGGAGTGAGGCCTTCGAGAATATCGTGGCGAAGTTGGAGGAGGACATCGTGGGTGGAAAGGTGACTACGAAAGCCATATTGTGTATGGGGGAGGAAAGAGCTTGAGTCAAGGAATGGCTGGAGACGTCTCAGAACGGCGGGTTCAAAGAGCTTACCAAGACACGAGGTAAGAGAGATAGGGCGGAGGTTGGAAAGGACGAGAGGTTTTCCGGGTTTTGGAACGAAACTGACGTCGGCATGGCGCCACTCGGAAGGCAAGGTGCCCGCTGACCAGTGTGTATTAAAGAATGTCGTAAGGGCAGCGATGGAAGAGGTATGGAGGTTGTGGAGTACAGTATAGGTAACCCTGCCCGCCCCGGGAGCAGATTTACTCTGGAGAGATTGCAGCGCTGCGGATATTTCCTCGACCGTGAACGGGGAGTCCAGATCGGGGTTTGGTTGGCCGGTGTATGGGGGCAGTGTGGGAGCAAGCTGGGCGGGAGGGGGAGCTATTTGAAGGCGAAGTTGGGCGAGGAGACCGTCATCCGAACCTGAAAACGTCTGGATTAAGCGGCGGAGAGATTGGGAGGTGTGTCTGCGGGATTTGGTGGGATCTATAGAGATGGCGGAGGAGAGGCCAAATACGGGCTGTACCCAGGCGGCCGTTCAGTGAGTCGCAAATGTCGTTCCACTGCTGCTGCGCCAAGAGAGCCGCATGATCGACTTTCTGTCTGAGCCGTAATGCTGGCGATACGTTGCTTAAGGCGTCGGTTACGGCGTCGCCGGCGCCAGCGGCGCACTAGGCCCCTGCGCGCCTCCCACAGATGGACCAGATGAGGATAGGGCCTCCGGATGTTGGGTTGTGAGTTGGAGGGTCCTTGCGTAGCGATCGACGTCGGAATGGAGGGCGCGGACCCAGAGTTTGATATCAGCGATAGAATCCGACGGGGGGGATTCCGTTCGAGCGGTACGAAAGGCAGGCCAATCGACTAAGCGTGTTTTCCGGAGCGGGGCACGTAGCGGAGCTGTGTGTCGAATTACGAAAGCAACGGCTACATGGCTACGCTTGTGGCCAAATGAAGAGTCGGATGCATAAGTTCACTCACCGGTGTTAGAACATTTTTATGCCACAGACCATCGCACACAGAACACACACTTCCAAAGGGATTGTTCGGGAAGCGCCGGTGAAACTCTCGCTTGGCCGACTCGTGCTCGCCCACTCTGTGCAAAGTCTGCGCGCCGACCACCTTCGACGTCTCCGGGCTCAACGATTAAACCGGCCAAAGCCCACTTCCTTCTTTTCTTGAGACGCTCTTCATCCGTTTCTTCTGCACGCCGTCTCTGAGGGTTTCGTTGCGCCTGCCATTTGTGGCTCATACAAGTGTGGCGTGGAACGTTGCATCGAACACAGTGTTCCGTTGAACGCATCATATTTCACCGGCGTTTTAGATGGTGGCGGTAAAGGCGGTTATTGCATCTAAATATGGGGGGCACTTAAGCTCCCCCTTTAGGGATATATGACACGTTAGGGTAGGCTACCAGCCCGCATGTAAAGCCCTGCTTTAACCCAGTCGTATGAACATGCCTTTGTGGCCTATAGGGGTAACGTGAATGCCAGGGTCCTGGCAGGCTGATTCTGACATAACCGTCCCATGTGAAACGAGAGACCCAAGTTGGCAGCTCCTGCCACTTTGCGGCTACGGCATACGCGACGAGCCGAGCTGGCTGGCTTTCGCAACAAAAATGTGCACCGCCCCGGCGTCTTCCTTACTTACCGATAAGCGCCGACATTTAGGGGAACAAAGACACCGGGGCACCGACAAACGAGAGTCGAATAAAGTTATGGACTGAGCACTATGTAAGATATAAGAATGAAGCCTTCGAACAAAGCAGTAAGAACAAATTAAGCGAGGAAATGGAATGACGGGCGAGGGTGAAAAAGGCAAATTCTAATACAGCTTCCGTACGGCAATTACATGAAAGCGAGCAGGAGTTGTTGGAGCACCTAGGCAGGAGGAGGGGGAGATAGAAACTGCCTCGAAAGCTTAAGGGAGAGGAGAGAAGGGTGGGCAGGAGGAAGAATTGCTCGAAGGAGAGAGCAGACGTGCGCAACAAGCAAGAAGACGTAGTTCCGCCATACGATGCGTGCGGTTTCTGTGGCATGCAGCATGACAGGCATGCAGACCGTAAAACAGAAGGAAAAAACGGCAGCGGGGGCTGCTTCGCCAAGACTACAGCCACCAACACCGGCGCTACAGCAGTTCAGAAGGGCAGGAAACAGCGGGAGGCTTCGGCGTTGTGCAGCCGCCCCAAGACAGATCATCATTTCATACGCTTTAACGACACTGCTAAATTGAGCTTAAGAGGCGCCCCAGTCGCCTCGATTCTCCCTCTCCCGTAAAGCGAAGAAGCGCCTCCTGTCGGACAGAGGGGCCGCCGATCCTTCTCTAGTTCGCCGAAGGTGTGCAAAAAAGCCGCCCAGCTCGGATCGGATGTGCTTGCGGGCGTCGTCGGAGAAAGCACGGCACCACGTCGGTGCCGGTGAGTGTGCGTGCGCGTGGAAGCCTGTATGTGCGTGTTTGTGTTGATGAGGGGATGGAGGGGCTGTGCGGCGCTAGATGAGCAAACGTAGGAAAAGGATGAGGGGGAACCTGTGCAAACACTGAAGACGCCCGGCCGCTTGCAAACATATCACCTGTGCTCTCGCCGCGCGAGGCTCCTTGCGACGGAAGTCAGGTTACCGGCTAACCCCGAGAGAAAGAGGCCACTCCAGTCATGCGGCCGTATATAAAATGCTATGTATGTACGTACTATATATAAAAAAAATCGTATATGGTAGTGCCACCCTCGAGGGTTGTATTTTACTCTGAATCCCCGCTTACCGCGATAAATTCGCTCGCCGCCGGTGGTTATATAGTGGTGGCTCCTTTCGATGAGATATGTCTGTGTAAGTGCCACGGACGAGCGGCTCTCCGCTCGTATCATGTGCGGCGTCGGCTGCAGTAGGGTGAAATTGGAGAGCATAACTAGGAAATATGAGCCTTCGCGCCCAAGAAAGGTAATGCGCAGTGCGTTAAATGTAGTTTTGCGTTGGTTAGCCTCGAGGCTCGGTCTCGCAGCAAAACAAATTGCTTGTCTCATTTTTGCTTCGTGCGAAGTAGACAATGCGAACACTTTTGCGAACGCCTCTGCAAATAAAAATAAGGATAAAATTATCACCCTTCAACAAGTGACGAAGGCAACTATCTCCCTACACGCACAACTACAAACATAATAGCGAACGAAAAGTGTAAAGGTTTAGTGGAAAGCAGGAGTCACTTTCATTTCTTGCCGAAAAGGTACTTCGCTGATCTTCCTAACGGCAGTCAGTCGGAGTACAATCATTTAAATGCCACACACCTTCATGAGTAGGGCTTGCCTGCAAAGCCTCAGAGCCCATTCGACCTTATTCATGACGTGACTTACAACTGACAGGCTAGCGACAATAATAACCTATTCGTAAAGCCCCGCTGACTCCGTAAAAAAAGAAAATGTTAGCATCAGCAATTTTCAAACTAAAAACACCTTTATTTCGCACTCAATGTTTTTTCTAATCAGAGAGTCGGGCAATCTGCGCTGCAGTAGCGAAAATGGCCTGGAGGCACGAGTGCAGGGTAATTTTGATAAGGCAGTGCAACGAATAATTCCGAATAACTCATTGATCGTTCGAATGTATGATATATGCATGAGCTTTCTCAGATCAGGGACTACGTTACATGGCTAGGCGACCGAGCGGAGAAAGTTTCCCCCCAATAAACACACCACTTCCATTCTCTGGTGTCATTCTCATTTTGCCGTGGTCGTCTGAAGCTCGGAGTAGAGGCTGTTCAGGCTAATAGAGACTCCGCAATCCCCATCATAAAGTTAAGCGTGTGCCAACCGTGTACAGATGGCTGAGATGATGAGGAGGGGGGGGGGGGGGGGGGGGTTGTATCAGTCGTCTGTACGAGGGCCCTCAAGGGAGAGCAACTCGGACGCCGGGCAGGACAAGTGAGGAGGAAGAGGAGACGAAGACGGGCATCCTCTCCGTGTGTGGGCAATGGGCATCCGAAGGTAGGAAAATAAAAAAAGAATAACGAACAGAAATGCGAGAAAGGGTGCGAGCGGCTGCATGGAAAGAGAAGGAACAAGCGCAATAGAAGCGTCGCCCAGGCGTGTTCGTTCGCGCCCCCTTTTTGCATTGAGACGTCACGGCGCGCCAGCATGGATTCCCGCTGAGCGACCGCCGCGGGAACCAACGCGTTCTCTGTTGCCAAACTCCTCACCACAACACCTAGACGCTCAGGACGCGCTGGACGTCCCGTATATATATATATATATATATATATATATATATATATATATATATATATATATATATGTGTGTGTGTGTGTGTGTGTGTGTGTGTGTGTGTGTGTGTGTGTGTGTGTGTGTGTGTGTGTGTGTGTGTGTGTGTGTGTGTGTGTGTGTGTGTGTGTGTGTGTGTGTGTGTGTGTGTAATGATGCTGCTGTTGCTGCCAACTGGCTGCTTCACAGAAGTAGACAAGCGAGTGGGAAGAAATAAAGAAAAAAATATAAAGGCAGCCAACGGATTCCGACCTCACACCGATCCATGGCCCCGCTGAGGTGTATAGGCAAGAGAAGCTTGCGCGCTGGCGCGCGCGCGGTGGCTTCTTCGTGAGTCCGCATGGCGTCTTCACGCTGTGGGAGCAACAGCGGCGGACACAGCGCGTATAATGACCGCGATGATCGTCCGCGGACAACGCGTACCCTGCGGCGCCCCGACGGGCGGTGGTGCGGTAGGTCGCGCGGGACGACCGCGAGGGGGCGCCGCTATCCCAGCGGCGGGACAAACAGGGTTTCCTCCCCAGTGTGGCCGCAGTTACGCCTTAGTGAGGCCCATTGTAAGCCTCAGGGCGTCCCCATTATTATTATTGCTGCCCGGTATTCTTGCACCGTTTGTCCACCGTTTGAGAGCGACACGTATTGTTGTCAATGCCGTCTGTTAAGAGTCGGTTGGATCTCTCTTTTCCCCCTTCCCTTTCTGTGCCCGGAGGGAAAGAGAGGACCTCCTTTTGTGCTCGTTGTCCGTTGTCGTGTTACCCAAGAAAACTCTGGAATGTGCACGCAGAAAAGCGATACCCCGTCGATTCCCTAATGTGCTTTTCTTGGCGCATTCCGCAATTCTTTGAGTGCGGGAGGCCCGCGTTGTGCATGCACTGTATGAAAAAAAGTGCTAGGAATGGTGCTTATAGACTTTCGCGCGAGGCTCATTATTCCTTCCTACGTTCTTTTTTCTGTCAACCATCATCAACGAGGACATGCGTCACGACATCACACTGGTCCTCTGCATCCCTAGTTGAGGAGAGGCCGATTTATTTATTGATTGGCTGATTGCTGACTGAAAACCTTTATTGATCAGTATTAGGTCGAAGAGGCTGCATTAACCTGCAATGAGGCTGTATGGCAACCAATGGGACTTGTGAGTGCGCGAAACCTGCTTCTCTTTCAAAGTTTATTAGCCATTACTTCTTCTACTTGGCTTACATTACTGCCTGTGCTCTTTAAAAAAATGAATGAAAAACACTCACTCACTCACTTCAACTCAACTGCTACGCAAATACCTTCGCACGTATCCGACACGTTGAGTGCATGATGCACCGCCTAATTAATTGCCGGGTGTCAACGCTCCCACGTAAGGGCAGGGCCCGCGACTAGTCATCAGAGAGTAAGATGTAGCGGCTTGAAGGCGGTGATGAGCAATGAAAATTCCTTGAACCGCTGCAGTTTTCGGCGCGTGGGTGGGGCAGCGGCTCTTAGGAGTTACTAACGTCTGCCGCGCGCCGATCAAAGTTACCACCTTCGCTTATTGCTCTCCAATGAATAGACTTCGTGTAAGGGGGCACACGCTGGAAGCCTACATTTCCCCGTACCATTAGAGGCGCAATGTACTAACGCATACAGTCTCCCGTGCTTTGCGCGCGTTACTGGCGTGGAATCCTTCAAGGGCGCCGCATATCGGGGCCCATGTGGCTAAGCGTAAAACAGCGGTGTAGCCACGGACGCACCGGGAGGCTCAACTCATGGCAGCGGAATCGGACGACGTAGAATCAACTCGCACCATCTCTCCCTTTCTCCAGCCTCATTAACGCCAAGCCCACACGTGAACACGTGTATCCTTGGCTGGAGAGCTCATCTCCGATAATCGAAGTTCTAATTAGTGACGTCACTAGTTGAGTACTTTTAGAGACAGGGACAAAAATTGATCGCGCGTCTGCGTTTTTAGTGTATATGGTATAGGCGTGATGTATATGCACAGAGTATTGTTACGACCAAGCATCCGCAATTGCGCGCTCTATTGTTCGCCTGTGGGCATGGATAAGTTTTGTGAATATGTGGTGATGGTCCAATGGCTCTAAGTGAGCCTGTTTCCAGGAATCCTGTTTTGTAAGCATGTTTTGCTTTGTGGACAACCTGCAAATGCCAAATTGACCCTGTCAAGAGAACGTCTGGAAAAACACAAAGAAACGTCCCCCTGCGGGAAATAGCAGGAAGTGCTTTCTTTCTTTTGTTCACCCTTCCAGTCGAGAAGTGCTATCCTCCAGTGATGAATGCCTCCTATCCAAAGGAGACGACAGAGTGACATGTCCGCTGACGTGCAGGACAAGAAAGGAGCATGACTCATACGGCCATTAAGTGATTTCCCGGGAATGCAGGAAAGATTTGCAATTGCGCCACGTGCACTCGGGTTTCTGAGAAGTAAAACCCCTTGTCAGAACCAGCCTGTGGTTTCTTTGCTGAAGAATAGAAATGTACCTCCTCTCCTCGCCGTTCCCAAGCTTTTCCCGCCAACAAGTGATCACGCCCAACGAATGAATGCCGGACCAGTCAGTGCTTCAGACCATCAGTGCAGTGATGTGTTCGATTGGATGCCGATACCTGAGGGGCGTGCCCTGGATTTGGTTGGTCAGCATCTTCAGAGAGGGGCTGGACATAGGGGGTTTTTAAGGACGCTGCAGAGCACGAAATGTCGCTCTGGGCCCTGGGTAAACGGCTCATCCAGTCGCTTCTCGCTATGAACTCTTAACGCTTGTCATTTTGCTGATGTACCCTTCTTCTTCATGTAAATATTCTTGTAAATACGTTTTCTCAAAGTGCCAGTAAACCTGCTTGTACATATTTTACCAACTTCGAAGATTCAGTCCTTCTTCAACCCGGAGTCTCTGCACGCTACCAAGTGAAGGCCGGGTCGCCATAGCCCCAGCGTCACGACGACTGGTGGCAGCGGTGGGATCTGAATCTACAAGCACAACGACTGGTGACCAGCGTTGGGATCTGAATCTACAAGCCACAACATCTGATGACTGGAGGTGGGATCTGGATCTACAAGCTACAACATCTGGTGATTCGAGGTGGATCAGAATCTACAAGCCACATCTGGTGATCGGAGGTGGCATCTCAAGCAACAAGCAGGCGCAACAATCGGCCAACAAGAGGGCAGCTCGGAACATCGATCGCATGTGTGGGTGAGTGCTTGGCTTTTCTTCTGATGTGGACCAGGTTCTAGAACAGGGTTAGATTTTAGAACTGGTAAAAAAAAGTGTTGAAACGCCTTTAGGTTTGGTAGTTTGCACAGTTGTTTTGGAAGTAGCCGACACTCGGAGCGATCATGGACCTACAAAAGCTGCAGAAACCGGACCTGTTGCTATTGTGTGAGGAATTGGGAATTGATACAAGTGGTTTGGCACGAAAACCCTTGATTATAAAGGCAATCACTGATCTGGGAACCGATGATGAGGAGCTCAGTGAAACATGGAACCTCATCGGTCAAAAAAAGGAACAGCTCAGACAGCAGAAAGAGCGTGAAATTGAAAGAGAAGCAAAAAAGCTGGAGCTAGAAATTGAGCTCCGGAAATTAGAACTAGAGTTGAGCAAGAGGTCGGGCGATTGTCCCCAGCTAGCGGTACCTCGTCTCAACAAGGAGGCAGATTTCAAGATGTCAAAGTACATGCAGCCATATGTGATATCAGGGGATATCGGTCTGTATCTGGCTAACTTTGAGCGAACTTGCGAAAAACTGTCCTTCCAGCGAGACACGTGGTCTCAGAGATTATTGACGGTTCTGCCCTGCGAGGCAGCGGAGGTTGTCGCGCGGCTAAGCAAGGAGGACGCGGACAACTACGAGAAGGTCAAAGCTTGCCTTCTGAGAAAGTATAGGCTTAGCGCCGAGGCGTTCAGACAACGTTTTCGGAACGCTACTAAGTCCAGGGACGAGAGTTACCCTGAATTCCTGTACAACTTAAGAGTAAATTTGGGCGAGTGGCTAAAGAGCACAGATTCCTACAGTGATAGGGACGCTGTAGTCGAGCGAATTCTTTTGGAGCAGTTTTATAACTGCCTCCCAGAAAAAGAAAGAAATTGGTTACAGGACCGAGGCGAAATTAAGTCGGCAACTGAAGCTGCCGAACTTATTGAGGAGTATGCTTCGCGCCGACAATTCAGCAACCCAGCAGTGGATAGGCCCCGCAATCCCAAGTTCAGTGTGAAAAACCGTCAGGAAAGGCACTTTGCTAGAGTTGGAAACGAAGAAATGAAGGTTTCTTCAGGCAGATTCCCTAGAAAGGACGGCAGTGAGAAAAGTGGGGAAGTGACCAACGTGCAGAACACAAAGAATAAGCTTGAGGCTAGGAAGCCGCTCACATGCTTTAGGTGTAATGAGCAGGGTCACATTGCCGTCAACTGCCGGAAAGAAAAGATTGCTTTCTCGTATGTCAGTGACTGCGATGAAAATATGCAGCTTTTAGAACCCTACCTGCATGACCTAGTAGTCAACGGGAAGCCTTGCAAGGTACTGCGCGATTCGGCCGCAACGATGGATGTTGTCCATCCGGCGTATGTGTCGCCCTCCGACTATACAGGACAGTGGGCATGGATCCGACAGGTAGTTGAGGAACAGAGTGTGTGCTTGCCGATCGCGAACGTGGTCATCGAGGGCCCTTTCGGCGAATTAACAACCGAGGCTGCCGTTTCAGGAAAGCTTCCTAAGTGCTATCCGTATTTGTTCTCCAACAAATCGGACATGCTGCTGCGAAAGAGGGGCATCCTTTTCGGAGACAGAGTTGTGCAAGCCTTAACACGTTCAAAGGCGCGAGAACTAGCTACACTGCTCATTCCAGAAAAATCCACAGTAGAGGAAACGGCAGTTAAAACAGTGGTAAATGCGGAAGATAGCAGGTCAGAAAGCTTTGAGAGCGAGGCATCTCAAATAAGTCAACTTGAAAGTGAATTTGATGAGACGCGGAATGAGGACGTTCTTGAGAATAACCTCTTGCCGCCAGTGTCTAGTAATCTCACGAGACTTTTAAGTGGAACCCGAGAGGACTTAACTATGGAGCAAGCCAATGAT
This sequence comes from Amblyomma maculatum, assembly GCF_055883805.1. Classification (NCBI taxonomy): domain Eukaryota; kingdom Metazoa; phylum Arthropoda; class Arachnida; order Ixodida; family Ixodidae; genus Amblyomma; species Amblyomma maculatum. Next base: position 113,809,004 of record NC_139345.1, on the reverse strand, counting down.
CCCAAGAATAAGCTCGAAGTACAGTGGGAAGGACCTGCTGAAGTCGTTGCAAAGCTTTCTGACACTAACTACGCAGTGAAAATCCCCGATAGGCGTAAAGAAGTGCGCATTTATCATTGCAATCTTATGAAGCCTTATGTGCAGAGGGAAGCCGTGGTAAATCTAACGTTAAACCTTCCCGAGGAGATGGGGGACAACTTGATTTGCCTAAGCGGAAAAGGAAGCAACGCTCAGGAGCTTCTCAAAAAGACGGAGCAGAGAGGAGAACTAAAGAAATCCCAGCTGTCCGATCTGGGCGAAATAATAACAGAGTTTGAGGCCTGCTTCGTGGACAGGCCAGGCAGGACTGATTTGACTGAGCACGATATTGAGCTGACTTCAGACGTGCCAGTGCGATCAAGGTGCTACCGATTCTCTCCAAGGCAAAGAGAATTACTGGATAGGGAAGTAACTCACATGCTGGAATTGGGAGTAATAAAACCCTCGGAAAGCGATTATGCTTCGCCTATGATCTTAGTAGAAGTTCCAGGTAAAGACCCTAGGCCTGTGGTAGACTACCGAAAGCTAAATTCTCTCACCAGGGATCAAGTGTATCCTATTCCGAATATTGAGGAGAGAGTAGAACAGGTCAGTAGAGCGGCATATGTGACTACGCTGGACCTTACTCGAGGATACTGGCAAGTACCGCTCACTGAACGCGCCAGCAGATACGCGGCTTTCGTCACTCCGACGGGCAGCTACCAGCCAACAATGATGAGTTTCGGGCTCAAAAATGCTCCATTTTGTTTTTCCCGACTCATGGATAGGGTTTTAAAGGGGTGTGAAACATTCGCAGTGCCTTACTTAGATGACATTGCGGTTTTTTCCGACTCATGGGCGGACCATATGGTACATCTAAGAGCTGTACTGAGCCTTTTGCGTCAAGCTGGACTAACCGTAAAGGCCGAGAAATGTTGCCTGGCAAGGGCGACCGTGGACTACTTGGGTCACAATGTAGGTCAAGGTTTCAGGAAACCCAGCGAGATTAAGATTTCTGCGGTAGCAGACTACCCGCGGCCGAGCACGAAGACGGAAATTCGAGCATTCCTGGGTCTGACTGGGTACTACAATCACTACATCCCTAACTATTCAGCTTTGGCTAGCCCTCTGACCGACGCTCTCCGCAAGACAGAACCGACAAATGTAGTCTGGGACGAACAAAAGGAAGCCTCCTTCGTAAACCTGAAGGCTGTGCTGATTAGCCGTCCGGTATTGCGAGCTCCAGACTATGGCCGAGAATTCACGGTCCAGTGTGATGCCAGTGATCGAGGGTTAGGTGCTGTTCTCTGCCAGAGAGATGACGACGGTAATGAGCACCCCGTGCTCTACTTGAGCAGAAAACTGAGTTCTAGAGAGAGGGCTTATTGCGCGTCAGAGAAAGAATGCGCTTGCATTGTATGGGCCATTCAAAAATTGCAGTGCTATCTTGGAGGGGCCAAATTCACCGTAGAGACGGACCATTGTCCCCTGGCTTGGCTGCAAACTGCGACATCGAAGAACAGTCGCCTTCTCAGGTGGAGCTTGATTTTACAGCAGTACAATTTTGAAATAAGATACAAAAAGGGGAAGTTAAATGGGAATGCGGACGCGCTTAGCCGCTCTTTCTAAGCGGTCCGAGATGTTCCTCACCATGTATCCAAATTGATAATCAGGTTTTTTTTTTTTTCGTGCGCTTGTATATGTGTGACTATGTAAAGCAGCACGTTTGGTTTTCTAGGAATACGTAGGTCCTAACGTCTTGAGTGTGGGCTTTTCTCGAACAACAATGGCAGTTTTCTTTTGACCTGGTCTCTTCAGACGGGAGCCGAGTGCTTGCTTCGACATGTGGTTGAGTTTCAGACAGCTCGAGCAATTTGGCCTACAACAATCAAGACAACGCGACAAGCAACAGCGAGCTTCAAGCGTTCACGTGCAGGCCATTAAGTCGTCTCTTCATGCAGCAGCTGGGACTGCTGCCCTCCGAGACTCTTCTGGCGGGGGAGGAGGCTGTTACGACCAAGCATCCGCAATTGCGCGCTCTATTGTTCGCCTGTGGGCATGGATAAGTTTTGTGAATATGTGGTGATGGTCCAATGGCTCTAAGTGAGCCTGTTTCCAGGAATCCTGTTTTGTAAGCATGTTTTGCTTTGTGGACAACCTGCAAATGCCAAATTGACCCTGTCAAGAGAACGTCTGGAAAAACACAAAGAAACGTCCCCCTGCGGGAAATAGCAGGAAGTGCTTTCTTTCTTTTGTTCACCCTTCCAGTCGAGAAGTGCTATCCTCCAGTGATGAATGCCTCCTATCCAAAGGAGACGACAGAGTGACATGTCCGCTGACGTGCAGGACAAGAAAGGAGCATGACTCATACGGCCATTAAGTGATTTCCCGGGAATGCAGGAAAGATTTGCAATTGTCGAAAAGGGACCATGTTGGGAGCCCTATGCGGCGCCACGTGCACTCGGGTTTCTGAGAAGTAAAACCCCTTGTCAGAACCAGCCTGTGGTTTCTTTGCTGAAGAATAGAAATGTACCTCCTCTCCTCGCCGTTCCCAAGCTTTTCCCGCCAACAAGTGATCACGCCCAACGAATGAATGCCGGACCAGTCAGTGCTTCAGACCATCAGTGCAGTGATGTGTTCGATTGGATGCCGATACCTGAGGGGCGTGCCCTGGATTTGGTTGGTCAGCATCTTCAGAGAGGGGCTGGACATAGGGGGTTTTTAAGGACGCTGCAGAGCACGAAATGTCGCTCTGGGCCCTGGGTAAACGGCTCATCCAGTCGCTTCTCGCTATGAACTCTTAACGCTTGTCATTTTGCTGATGTACCCTTCTTCTTCATGTAAATATTCTTGTAAATACGTTTTCTCAAAGTGCCAGTAAACCTGCTTGTACATATTTTACCAACTTCGAAGATTCAGTCCTTCTTCAACCCGGAGTCTCTGCACGCTACCAAGTGAAGGCCGGGTCGCCATAGCCCCAGCGTCACGACAGTATGGACGCGCATTTCTTTTGGACGCAATGGCGTCTTTGCGCATTTTTGCTAAATCCACGTGGAACGAACCATCGACAGAATATAAGGGCCAGATGCATTCAAGTAACCTCGTTTTGCTGAGAATGACCTTTAAGGCTGCTCTATGCGTCAAGACTAACAGTATATAGGCCAGCTGTCAGTCGCCAAATTTTTATGCTCCCAGGAAGCATCAGACCTCGCACCTAAACAATCCTCTCTTTCTCTTAGCTTCCATCATCGGGGGCAATGATGCAAGGTCCGTAAATAAACGATGTCGTTGAGGCGTACGAAGTTTTCATTAGAAAGATTTAGCTTACCGTGATCCGCAATCCGCCACCGTGACCCGACCATGCGTGGGCGGGGCGCACAAGCTGATTGGTCCCGACACGGCAGGTCTATGTGCCGACATGCAGTACGTGGCGCCATCTATCGGCGTCAAGGGATCTGGGCATGCGCAGTGGAACGCGCGATGACGGATCACGGTGGCGGATCGAGGATCACGGTAAGCTAAAACTCTCTATTAAAGCATTTAGTACATATATGGAGAAAAATTCCCACCGAAAAACAAAACACGAAAAATAAAAAGTTGGTAGAAAACCACCAGGGTAAATAAAACGCTTTATGGGAAAACAAAGAGCGATAAAATATGCCACTGGTTTGTCAGAATTGAACGTCCTGATAGTTTACTTGCTTTAAAAATATAGGAACTAAACAGAAAGCTGAAAATCACCTTCAAGTGTGGTTTGTCGGAACTCTGGAAGGGGAGGGAGTGGAACTTTGGCGCAAACCGGTCAATGTGGCGGTAAGCGAGCGAGACACGAGGGACAAGTTCGAGCTCTAAACGCTTGTATAGTCGGCATCTGAATTCAACTTGTTAGAGCTTCGTCTTAGTTGGCGTTGCATGGCCCCTTTCTTTATTGCAGTTATACCGCCGAAAACATTATGACGATGATGATAGATCGATTATAATGGCGGAAAGGCATCTTGGGCCAATGGGTACCAAGGAAAAGGTAAAAGGCTAGCTCAGGTGACCGCGGCGAAAAGAAGTAGCCATCGTGGCGACTGGAGGCGAGGAGATGACAGGAGGTTTGTAGTATAGTTTGAGATGAGTGATGTGAACGACATCACTGCCATGACGACGGTGGTCTGATATAGGCGTCACCTGTTCAATATGATATAGACCTACATTTTTTTTTTTACAGGTGACGTAAACGAAAACAAGGTAAGAGTCGATTATGCTTGTCTCTAAATTGAGATGTAGCAGGAATTGTCATCTTCAGAATTCAGATTATTATCTGAAGTGCATTTCTTAGATACGTATGCGCCGCAAATGAATAATTGGCTCAATAGGAATCCGCGATCAGAAACCATTAAGGCAAATGGTATAATGACTATTGCTTTGATTTAGTATATACAGCAATGAATGAATTCCTCGTTAAGTTGGACAGATTTGTAACGCCAATCGTAGCGCCTTCGCAAGGCTGCCGGCACGTAGATTCCAACTAAGATGTGAAAGCCTGTTGTGTTGGTGCATTTATTCTGGCGTTTCAATGTCGTCTTATGTGTACGCAAGCCCGCTAAATCCACTATCAAACTCTGCTACCTTCAATTAGGCAGCAACTATCGCAAAAGACGCTGCTTAATTACAAGCTTAAACAATAATGCAAAACCAAGGAATGATGACAGCAAAGCACCTCGGTCGAAACATGTTTTAACGTCCATATATGCTGTCCTGGCGTACCTCGTTAATCTCATTCTTAAGACAGGCGCGTTCTCAACCTATCTAAAGATAGCTCGAGTACGTTTAACACATAGGGGGGAAAACCGAATTGATAGGTATATCAAATTATCGTCCAATATTTACATTTTCAGTATTACCTAATGTGTTTGAGAGTAATTATAACATCAGGCTCGAAGACGTTTCATGAAGCAGTATAATAGCTATCCCGCATTACCGATCTGTTAAGCGCAGGCCTACATGACAATCATTGTTTACCGTGTACAATATTCAATCTCGTAAATATACCCTTGGTTTATTTGCACGATTTTCAAAATGCCTTCGACGGTCTCCAATGATATTTTATATCAATAAGTTGGCTGATTGGGAGCTTCGTCTTGTAGGCCTCAGCTTGTGCAAGTTATTCACTGCTGTTCTACTAACAATTTTATACAAGGGGTTCCCAAAGGATCAACATTAGGAAAAAAGAAGGAAAAAAAACTAGTACATGTCACTTTGTCTAACTATATGAAAGTGGAAATAAACTCTTCGGGTACCACTTGTCATCAACAAAACTTCACGGAATGAGGAACCACAAAGGAATCTAAAATGAACATGAAAGAGTGTTTAATTAAATTTCTAATAAAGTTTCAAGCACTATACTCGCTGTAGTTAAGCTCTTCCAAAATATAAAAATTGACTTTGGATAATTCTGAGGGGTAAAATTTCTATTATTGATGCATATGCATTGTGGCCTTGCATGCCCAAAACAATCTGCCTATTTGAGATTTTTTTTTTGTCTTTTTTCGTTGTTTAGACTTGTGCAGATATGGAATGAAATATTTAATTTATGATTTTGTGTTTGTTGTATGTGCGCTGTAGCTGTAGAGATGTGTGCTATACTGTCTATATCAGTGTCAGGAACCAGTCAGGCCTAAAAGAAATAAACATCGCCTTTATCACATCAAACCAAAGTCTTGATACACCGTTTGTCGACGACGCCATCTTCACTGTCTTAAAATTCTGATATAACGTGTGTGTTGTGAACTTTTCTGGAAGCCTCAGTGATGCTGACACGCCGTATACTTTGGGCACTTGATATTTCTGAACTTTGAAATAGTAATCATAAGTTTCAGTTTTTAACAACATATCATGGGCTCTTACAAGGCATCGGAAGTAATGAGAAATATGATACGCTTGCTCATATTTCGTCATTACTTACAATCACGTAACTACACTTGCATTACTCATGCTGCATATCTAGAAGTTGAATACTTCTGTTAAATAAGAAACTTGGCAATGTAATTGTGGCGAATGCAATTTCTGAAGTTCTGTTTTAAGCAATAATGGTCAGGATTCTTGACATTCACTCCACAGCTTGCTGGGTTTTGTGGGGGTGTTACTTCTCACTCAGAGATGAAAATTGACTCAGTGAGCTGGGAATGAGCTGAGACGATAGTATCGTGTCATGGGTAAGTAGCACAGTTGTAAGTATACTATACCCTCCCTGCGGAAAGGAAGCGCTGCCTCATCGCCGCCTGCTATAGGTAAGTAATCATTGCTCACTATCATCACTTTTAATGCGACGGTCTTGATAGGCTCGTGACTCGACAGTGTCCGGTTGCGAGAAGTGTCGCATTTCATCAGGATACTGCGCAACTCTGTCGCCATCACATGGTGACGTCATCGGCCATGATCGGACGGGACGTCATGCTCAGTCATGACTGATGACTTCACCAGGTGGTTCATGCATATACGAAGCTGACCCCACCGGGCGTCCGATCAATGCAGGCGTTCGTTTTGCGCCTATCATTTGGCGCTTCCTCGAACGCCGCACCACACAGTCTATATAAGAAGATGCAGTAAAATCAGGAATCAGCGAAGTTTCAAAGAAAGGCTTTCGCCTCATCGCACTTTTGTGATCCAAATTGTCTTGAAAACAGTTTAGAGTCGGTTAAGTAATCCTGCCCGCTGCATCTCTTGAATACGTGCGTTAAATGCCGGTAAATAACATAATTGTCTTATCTATAGGATATATTGAGGGGTGAACACCTAATATTAATATAGGAACATTCTAGTAGAAATCAAGGACAAGAAATGGACATGGGCAGGACATGTAAAGCGAAGGAAGGGTAACCGATGGCCGCCTAGGGAAACAAATTGGATCCTAAGGGAAGGTGAGCGAGACAGAAGCCGGCTGAAAATTATGTGGGATGATGATATTAAGAAGTTCGTGCGGGTCATGTAGGCGCAGCTAGCGCAGGAGCGGTTTCGGAGAAGCCTTTTCCCTGCAGTATAGGCATAGGCTGACCATGATGATGATGATGATGGAACAGCTTATGCGTGCCTAACGCTGAAACTGATTCCCAGTGACATCTGACCACAGAGGATTGCAGCATTTAATCATCAGTAAAAGTCAGGAATTCATTCCTCAGAATATTATCCGCAGAAAAAAAAAAAAAAAGACAATTAAAACTACGTTCCGAAACAAACACTACAAAAAGTCCACCAAACTAAAAAAATAACGGCCTAAAAAGTTCGAGGATCCCGGAAATTTATTTAGATAATGTTTTTGACATATTTTCTGGAATATTTAATTCTTCACAGCGAACGAAATATGGAATCATACCCGTTTTTGTAATACCCACTATAGTTCTCAATTCAGAAGTCAATTAAAGGTATGGCTTCCATCTATCCCGAAATTGCTTCGTAATTTCATTCCTGTACCTTTTGCGGACTATATAGCTTCACGCCGTTTACGCTCATGATGCCCAGAACGCTAGACTAGGTAGTAATTTATTTTAAAATTATCAGGCTATACTCTTGTTTTTGACACGTTTTAGCAATGCGAAGCTAAAAATATACCTAATTATCCTAATTATCCTTCAGTAATCACAATGCGTAAGCTTTGGTCTTCTCCTCGCTTTTATTTTACGTATTAATTTTTTACTTCCATTTTCTTTTTTGGGTTTTTTCCCGTGGAAAACACCCTCTGGCCCGTTTTACTGTCCCCAACTTGCAGATAAAGAAATGTTCCTCTCCGTTTGGCCACGTGCACCTGGGGTGTGAACTATGCGGCAACGCCGGACTCCCGCTTTTCTTCAGGGTTAGGCTTCTAGTGCTAGCGAATATGGACAGAAAGCAACAAAAACGAAGAGAACTGAAACAATTTTGCAGTCATCTCTTACATCGCTCGACCAAACCAGCGGCTCGTATATGCATTGACCTGCCACGCGACGCTCTTTTTAGATAAGACACCGCAATTATATCACACAGAAATGTTGGCTCCGTGACATATCTCGCTTCTTTATTACGACGTCAAGGTACAGTCGGCATCCTGCCAGCATGCCACCTTCCTCGATCCACCACCCCTCCACTGCAGAACGACCCACGTCACTTCTTTCCTTTCTTCACAACCGCTTGCCCCGTATAGCAGTGCCCGCTTTCAGACTGTTTGCGTTTAGCTCAATATCACTAGTGGCAAAAAGTAAACTGGCGGTAGGCGCAGGCGTGCTGCGTTTGAATGACTTAACATGCGCACATCTTCAGCCGCGTCTACCGTTTGGAAAACGAGGGGGCATAGTGTCCGAACCAAATAAACATTTTAAGGGTGCACTTGAGTCTGCTTAGGTGCAGTAATGTGAAAGCATTGCGAGTTCTGTCACGCCGCCTGGTGGATTCGCCCGACACTACGTTAGCGGACCTTGGCCGCACTCGGCCGGAGGGTGTATGTGCACATGTATGGCCTGTTAAATGAAGGAACGGTGCATACGAAACTTCATGAAGACGATATTTTTGGCACAGCGTTAGAATGTGTTGCAGTTTTACACTAGGCGTGATCGGCTGCGACATTAGTATAGTGATACTATGATATGAATACCCGGCCAACACGCATGTACTTTCGGGAAAGTATTCACAAGTTCAGTGAAATATTGAAATCTCAAGCAAGTGCCCCGAACTGGTTATCAAGGTTAGAGCCCTTGGTTGCGCTTAGAGAATTTTAGTGTGTCAAAGCAATACTCGTAGAAGTTGGAGGGTTTTATTTTTTTTTTTTTGCAATGTATTTTGATGTCTGTTAGAACCTGGCAATAAATTAAAAAATGAAGCTACGATAATATATAGCGCCCTCGTGCCTGAACAAATGAAGTTGGTCTGTTCGGTTGGTGATTCGATTCCTGACGGTGTAACGATTTTATTTTTCTGAAGTGTCAGTCCATGCAGTCAAGCTCTGATGACAGGCTTTGTCCATGCTACTCATTAGCATTAAAAACATTACTTCAACGATCAAACTCATACGTTCCTTAAAGGTAGATGTGACCTGTAAAGCCTCGAGCGGTACTTCTAGGTTAATTTGGCGCTCAGTGCGGTAAAGAAAACCCTCCTATGAGCTCCGCCAGCAGTCGGTTCGGCAGTTATATGTTCGTTCATAACACGATGTCAGATATCGCGTGCAAAGCCTTCGACTTAGCGCTACATGCAGGAAAATGGAGCGACGAGTTGAGAATAACATGCGGGTAACAGGAGAGGAACACCAAAGGAGCGACACGCAACAACAGCGGTAGTACAAGTACAACCATCGCCAATCAGAACGGGAGAGTCAACACAGCCGGCACTCGAAGGTCGCTGGAAGGGAGCACGGCCTCGAGGGAAAGGCTCAAGGAGAGGAGAACAGAAGGGGAAGGACAAGGAGAATAGAAAAAAAAAAAAAAAAATAGTAATCTCGATGAAAGCCGTCCACTTTGGAAGGCGCTCATTCCTGTGTTAGGATACCTAAAGAAAGCCCTCGCTGCACTGGCGGTCATCGTGGATGACACAAACCCCCCGCCCGAAAAGAAGTCGCAGCAAAATCTCGCTCGCTCTGTCGTCTCTTTCAGCTGTTTCGCGGCGGGGCACATAGAAAGATGTGTCGTGAAGAAAACAAAAGTTGATCCACGGAGTCAGAAAAGCAGAAGTGCACGGCACAACAGGTACTACATAGCCTGTGCGTGCGGGAGGGAATGGCGGGGGGAGGTTGTCTAGCAATTGGGGGGAGATAAACATCCCTTCTTCTCGCGTCGGCCTGCGTTATCGGTAATTTCCGACGCCTTCAACGGGGGTCCGACACCTCGCGCGGCGGCGGGCAAGCCGGTTCACGCGCCTCGGCCGTCCTGTGTGGCCCGCCGGGTTCCCCCCTCGCCGACGGTCACGCCTCTCGCGCGGGGCAATCGGCCTGCAGGCCTGGGCCTGCGTTCGGCGCAGTTCCTGTTGTTGCTGGCCGCCGCCGGACACCGCTCGAACGGTGGTGGGGGACTGAGAGACTAATAAATTTTCCCGCCCGCTCTCGGCCCCCGGGCAAGGACGGTTATTAGGCATCGGGCTTCCCTAAGCGCCCGCCGAAATGGACGGGGCGGCGTCGTGTATAGAGAAGAAGCGCGCGCCTTGCCTGTGTGTGTGCGTACGCGCGCCAACGCAGCGGCTGCAGAGGCTGAACATGCATGGCTCGCTGTGCCTGCCGCTTGCCCCGGGCTCGAAAATCGCTGATGTGTCAATTCTGCGGCTGACAGGAGCAAGACCCGGCGAGATCGGAATGCTGTCTTGCCTATGAGGCGCTGCCGTTTCGCTTGCCTCCACCCTCTCTCCTATGCACCTCTCACTGTTGTTGTTCACCTTCTCATCCTTAGGTCGACGAAGCGGAGAATGAGGAGGAAAGAAGGCCATGGCCAAGAGCAACTTGTCGTCGCTGTCCACTACATATTCCCGGCGTCTGCGAAGCTGAAATGTAGTACATGTTGTCGTGACGCTGGGGCTATGGCGACCCGGCCTTCACTTGGTAGCGTGCAGAGACTCCGGGTTGAAGAAGGACTGAATCTTCGAAGTTGGTAAAATATGTACAAGCAGGTTTACTGGCACTTTGAGAAAACGTATTTACAAGAATATTTACATGAAGAAGAAGGGTACATCAGCAAAATGACAAGCGTTAAGAGTTCATAGCGAGAAGCGACTGGATGAGCCGTTTACCCAGGGCCCAGAGCGACATTTCGTGCTCTGCAGCGTCCTTAAAAACCCCCTATGTCCAGCCCCTCTCTGAAGATGCTGACCAACCAAATCCAGGGCACGCCCCTCAGGTATCGGCATCCAATCGAACACATCACTGCACTGATGGTCTGAAGCACTGACTGGTCCGGCATTCATTCGTTGGGCGTGATCACTTGTTGGCGGGAAAAGCTTGGGAACGGCGAGGAGAGGAGGTACATTTCTATTCTTCAGCAAAGAAACCACAGGCTGGTTCTGGGGGTTTTACTTCTCAGAAACCCGAGTGCACGTGGCGCCGCATAGGGCTCCCAACATGGTCCCTTTTCGACAATTGCAAATCTTTCCTGCATTCCCGGGAAATCACTTAATGGCCGTATGAGTCATGCTCTTCTCTTGTCCTGCACGTCAGCGGACATGTCACTCTGTCGTCTCCTTTGGATAGGAGGCATTCATCACTGGAGGATAGCACTTCTCGACTGGAAGGGTGAACAAAAGAAAGCACTTCCTGCTATTTCCCGCAGGGGGACGTTTCTTTGTGTTTTTCCAGACGTTCTCTTGACAGGGCCAATTTGGCATTTGCAGGTTGTCCACAAAGCAAAACATGCTTACAAAACAGGATTCCTGGAAACAGGCTCACTTAGAGCCATTGGACCATCACCACATATTCACAAAACTTATCCATGCCCACAGGCGAACAATAGAGCGCGCAATTGCGGATGCTTGGTCGTAACAGCCTCCTCCCCCGCCAGAAGAGACTCGGAGGGCAGCAGCCGCAGCTGCTGCATGAAGAGACGACTTAATGGCCTGCACGTGAACGCTTGAAGCTCGCTGTTGCATGTCGCGTTGTCTTGATTGTTGTAGGCCAAATTGCTTGAGCTATCTGAAACTCAACCACATGTCGAAGCAAGCACTCGGCTCCCGTCTGAAGAGACCAGGTCAAAAGAAAACTGCCATTGTTGTTCGAGAAAAGCCCACTCTCAAGACGTTCAGGACCCACGTATGCCTCGAAAACCAAACGTGCTGCTTTACATAGTCATCTATATTCAAGCGCACGAAAAAAAAAAAACCTGATTATCAATTTGGATACATGGTGAGGAACATCTCGGACCGCTTAGAAAGAGCGGCTAAGCGCGTCCGCATTCCCATTTAACTTCCCCTTTTTGTATCTTATTTCAAAATTGTACTGCTGTAAAATCAAGCTCCACCTAAGAAGGCGACTGTTCTTCGATGTCGCAGTTTGCAGCCAAGCCAGGGGACAATGGTCCGTCTCTACGGTGAATTTGGCCCCTCCAAGATAGCACTGCAATTTTTGAATGGCCCATACAATGCAAGCGCATTCCTTCTCTGACGCGCAATAAGCCCTCTCTCTAGAACTCAGTTTTCTGCTCAAGTAGAGCACGGGTTGCTCATTACCGTCGTCATCTCTCTGGCAGAGAACAGCACCTAACCCTCGATCACTGGCATCACACTGGACCGTGAATTCTCGGCCATAGTCTGGAGCTCGCAATACCGGACGGCTAATCAGCACAGCCTTCAGGTTTACGAAGGAGGCTTCCTTTTGTTCGTCCCAGACTACATTTGTCGGTTCTGTCTTGCGGAGAGCGTCGGTCAGAGGGCTAGCCAAAGCTGAATAGTTAGGGATGTAGTGATTGTAGTACCCAGTCAGACCCAGGAATGCTCGAATTTCCGTCTTCGTGCTCGGCCGCGGGTAGTCTGCTACCGCAGAAATCTTAATCTCGCTGGGTTTCCTGAAACCTTGACCTACATTGTGACCCAAGTAGTCCACGGTCGCCCTTGCCAGGCAACATTTCTCGGCCTTTACGGTTAGTCCAGCTTGACGCAAAAGGCTCAGTACAGCTCTTAGATGTACCATATGGTCCGCCCATGAGTCGGAAAAAACCGCAATGTCGTCTAAATAAGGCACCGCGAATGTTTCACACCCCTTTAAAACCCTATCCATGAGTCGTGAAAAACAAAATGGAGCATTTTTGAGCCCGAAACTCATCATTGTTGGCTGGTAGCTGCCCGTCGGAGTGACGAAAGCCGCGTATCTGCTGGCGCGTTCAGTGAGCGGTACTTGCCAATATCCTCGAGTAAGGTCCAGCGTAGTCACATATGCCGCTCTACTGACCTGTTCTACTCTCTCCTCAATATTCGGAATAGGATACACTTGATCCCTGGTGAGAGAATTTAGCTTTCGGTAGTCTACCACAGGCCTAGGGTCTTTACCTGGAGCTTCTACTAAGATCATAGGCGAAGCATAATCGCTTTCCGAGGGTTTTATTACTCCCAATTCCAGCATGCGAGTTACTTCCCTATCCAGAATTTCTCTTTGCCTTGGAGAAAATCGGTAGCACCTTGATCGCACTGGCACGTCTGAAGTCAGCTCAATATCGTGCTCAGTCAAATCAGTTCTGCCTGGCCTGTCCACGAAGCAGGCCTCAAACTCTGTTATTATCTCGCCCAGATCGGGCAGCTGGGATTTCTTTAGTTCTCCTCTCTGCTCCGTCTTTTTGAGAAGCTCCTGAGCGTTGCTTCCTTTTCCGCTGAGGCAAATCAAGTTGTCCCCCATCTCCTCGGGAAGGTTTAACGTTAGATTTACCACGGCTTCCCTCTGCACATAAGGCTTCATAAGATTGCAATGATAAATGCGCACTTCTTTACGCCTACCGGGAATTTTCACTGCGTAGTTAGTGTTAGAAAGCTTTGCAACGACTTCAGCCGGTCCTTCCCACTGTACTTCGAGCTTATTCTGCCTTGAACTTCTCAGCAACATCACCTGGTCCCCGATACAAAACGTCCTTTGACGGGCTGACTTATCATAGTACACCTTGGAACGAGCCTGGGCTGACTTCATGCTGGCCTCAACGAGTTCCTTAGTGTTATGTAAGCGATTCAAGAGGTTCAGAATGAATTCTACTACTGTTGGGTCTTCTCCGCGCCCCTCCCAGGCTTCGCGCACCATTCGCAAAGGTGAGCGCAGTGACCTTCCGTACACCAACTCGGCTGGGCTAAATCCAGTGGATTCGTGCGGCACTGACCGCAAAGCGAAAAGCGCTGCAGGCAGGCAGGTATCCCATTCGCGCTTGTTTTCATAGCACAGTCCCCTCAGGACTCGTTTGAGAACAGAGTGCCATCTTTCTACGCTGTTGCTCTGCGGATGATGGATCGAGCTATGCACTACCTTAATGCCGCATCGCTCGAGAAATGAGGTGGTGAGGACACTCGTGAAAACGCTACCCTGATCACTTTGTACCTCGGAAGGGAATCCAACTCGTGCAAACACTGACAGCAGCGAATCCACTACACTCTCGGACGTCACCTCGCGCAGCGGAACAGCCTCTGGAAACTTTGTGGCTGGGCATAACATAGTGAGGATATAACGGTACCCTGACTCGGTCACAGGAAGTGGCCCAACTATATCTATTACTAACCGGTGAAACGGCTCGGTAATGATTGGTACTAACACCATCGGAGCTTTCCACTTATCTTGCGCCTTTCCAACCCGCTGGCACGTGTCGCATGACCGTACAAAATTTTCCGTGTCCTTAAAACATCCAGGCCAATAGTATTCTTGCAACAGCCTCTGCTTTGTTTTCTTTATTCCAAGGTGACATGACCACGAGCTGCCATGGGAAAGTCGCAGTAAGTCTCCGCGGTACTTTTGGGGAACGACTAATTGGTCCCGCTCTACTCCGCGCTTATCCTTGAATAAGCGATACAGCACTCCCTTTCTCATCTCGAAAGAAATATTGTTTGCTGTCTTAGTGGCGCGGTGGCGCTCCCTTATCTCCTGTATATTGGGATCATTGGCTTGCTCTATAGCTAAGTCCTCTCGGGTTCCACTTAAAAGTCTCGTGAGATTACTAGACACTGGCGGCAAGAGGTTACTCTCAAGAACGTCCTCATTCCGCGTCTCATCAAGCTCACTTTCAAGTTGACTTATCTGAGATGCCTCGCTCTCAAAGTTTTCTGACCTGCTATCTTCCGCATTTACCATTGTTTTAACTGCCGTTTCCTCCGCTGTGGATTTTTCTGGAATGAGCAGTGTAGCTAGTTCTCGCGCCTTTGAACGTGTTAAGGCTTGCACAACTCTGTCTCCGAAAAGGATGCCCCTCTTTCGCAGCAGCATGTCCGATTTGTTGGAGAACAAATACGGATAGCACTTAGGAAGCTTTCCTGAAACGGCAGCCTCGGTTGTTAATTCGCCGAAAGGGCCCTCGATGACCACGTTCGCGATCGGCAAGCACACCCTCTGTTCCTCAACTACCTGTCGGATCCATGCACACTGTCCTGTATAGTCGGAAGGCGATACATACGCCGGATGGACAACATCCATCGTTGCGGCCGAATCGCGCAGTACCTTGCAAGGCTTCCCGTTGACTACTAGGTCATGCAGGTAGGGTTCTAAAAGCTGCATATTTTCATCGCAGTCCCTGACATACGAGAAAGCAATCTTTTCTTTCCGGCAGTTGACGGCAATGTGACCCTGCTCATTACACCTAAAGCATGTGAGCGGCTTCCTAGCCTCAAGCTTATTCTTTGTGTTCTGCACGTTGGTCACTTCCCCACTTTTCTCACTGCCGTCCTTTCTAGGGAATTTGCCTGAAGAAACCTTCATTTCTTCGTTTCCAACTCTAGCAAAGTGCCTTTCCTGACGGTTTTTCATACTGAACTTGGGATTGCGGGGCCTATCCACTGCTGGGTTGCTGAATTGTCGGCGCGAAGCATACTCCTCAATAAGTTCGGCAGCTTCAGTTGCCGACTTAATTTCGCCTCGGTCCTGTAACCAATTTCTTTCTTTTTCTGGGAGGCAGTTATAAAACTGCTCCAAAAGAATTTGCTCGACTACAGCGTCCCTATCACTGTAGGAATCTGTGCTCTTTAGCCACTCGCCCAAATTAACTCTTAAATTGTACAGGAATTCAGGGTAACTCTCGTCCCTGGACTTAGTAGCTTTCCGAAAACGTTGTCTGAACGCCTCGGCGCTAAGCCTATACTTTCTCAGAAGGCAAGCTTTGACCTTCTCGTAGTTGTCCGCGTCCTCCTTGCTTAGCCGCGCGACAACCTCCGCTGCCTCGCAGGGCAGAACCGTCAATAATCTCTGAGACCAAGTGTCTCGCTGGAAGGACAGTTTTTCGCAGGTTCGCTCAAAGTTAGCCAGATACAGACCGATATCCCCTGATATCACATATGGCTGCATGTACTTTGACATCTTGAAATCTGCCTCCTTGTTGAGAAGAGGTACCGCTAGCTGGGGACAATTGCCCGACCTCTTGCTCAACTCTAGTTCTAATTTCCGGAGCTCAATTTCTTGGTCCAGCTTTTTTGCTTCTCTTTCACGCTTCTTTTCCTCTTTTTCCCACTCACGTTCGCGCTCCCTTTCCTCTTTTTCCCTCTCAAGTTCACGCTCACGCCTCTTTTCCTCTTTTTCCCGCTCTTTCTGCTCTTTTTCCCGCTCCTTCTGCTGTCTGAGCTGTTCCTTTTTTTGACCGATGAGGTTCCATGCTTCACTGAGCTCCTCATCATCGGCTCCCAAATCTGTGATTGCCTTTATAATCAAAGGTTTTCGTGCCAAACCACTTGTATCAATTCCCAATTCCTCACACAATTGCAACAGTTCCGGTTTCTGCAGCTTTTGTAGGTCCATGATCGCTCCGAGTGTCGGCTACTTCCAAAACAACAGTGCAAACTACCAAACCTAAAGGCGTTTCCACACTCTCTTTACCAGTTCTAAAATCTAACCCTGTTCTAGAACCTGGTCCACATCAGAAGAAAAGCCAAGCACTCACCCACACATGCGATCGATGTTCCGAGCTGCCCTCTTGTTGGCCGATTGTTGCTCCTGCTTGTTGCTTGAGATGCCACCTCCGATCACAAGGTGTTGTGGCTTGTAGCTTCAGATCCACCTCCAATCACCAGATGTTGTGGCTTGTAGATTCAGATCCCACCGCTGGTCACCAGTCGTTGTTCTTGTAGATTCAGATCCCAACGCTGGGCACCAGTCGTTGTGCTTGTAGATTCAGATCCCACCGCTGATCACCAGTGTTGGGGCTTTATCCCACCGCTGCCACCAGTTGTCGTGACGCTGGGGCTATGGCGACCCGGCCTTCACTTGGTAGCGTGCAGAGACTCCGGGTTGAAGAAGGACTGAATCTTCGAAGTTGGTAAAATATGTACAAGCAGGTTTACTGGCACTTTGAGAAAACGTATTTACAAGAATATTTACATGAAGAAGAAGGGTACATCAGCAAAATGACAAGCGTTAAGAGTTCATAGCGAGAAGCGACTGGATGAGCCGTTTACCCAGGGCCCAGAGCGACATTTCGTGCTCTGCAGCGTCCTTAAAAACCCCCTATGTCCAGCCCCTCTCTGAAGATGCTGACCAACCAAATCCAGGGCACGCCCCTCAGGTATCGGCATCCAATCGAACACATCACTGCACTGATGGTCTGAAGCACTGACTGGTCCGGCATTCATTCGTTGGGCGTGATCACTTGTTGGCGGGAAAAGCTTGGGAACGGCGAGGAGAGGAGGTACATTTCTATTCTTCAGCAAAGAAACCACAGGCTGGTTCTGGGGGTTTTACTTCTCAGAAACCCGAGTGCACGTGGCGCCGCATAGGGCTCCCAACATGGTCCCTTTTCGACAATTGCAAATCTTTCCTGCATTCCCGGGAAATCACTTAATGGCCGTATGAGTCATGCTCTTCTCTTGTCCTGCACGTCAGCGGACATGTCACTCTGTCGTCTCCTTTGGATAGGAGGCATTCATCACTGGAGGATAGCACTTCTCGACTGGAAGGGTGAACAAAAGAAAGCACTTCCTGCTATTTCCCGCAGGGGGACGTTTCTTTGTGTTTTTCCAGACGTTCTCTTGACAGGGCCAATTTGGCATTTGCAGGTTGTCCACAAAGCAAAACATGCTTACAAAACAGGATTCCTGGAAACAGGCTCACTTAGAGCCATTGGACCATCACCACATATTCACAAAACTTATCCATGCCCACAGGCGAACAATAGAGCGCGCAATTGCGGATGCTTGGTCGTAACAATGTCGAGGCAATATTAATTGGAACACTTAGTGCATACTGAAAACCGAGGCGTATTGTTACCGCGGCTTAGGCCTTTAGAACCTACTACGGTGACCACTTTACCAAAAGTAGTATACCAAACAAAATTTGAAACACATTAGCTTAATGGCTCTTATAGGAGGCTCCTCCTGTGGATCCTCGTTCGCGTTCTTGGACTTTTCTGAATTCTTGATCACTGATCCCTTAATTTGTGCCTTTATTATCTCGTACGCACTCGTTGGCATACAGTTGTAAGCTACCCCATCACATGAAGAACCACCCAACATAGGTACAAAGGCCAGGTTTAACCAAGCATTCGGACGCTTATAGAGCGTGTGTGACTCTGATTCCGAGGTTCCTGAAGGATTCAATTGCCATATCATCCACCCTTCTCAATATTGCTACCACAACTGGCGACTCCTGTAAACTCGGCCATGTCATGTGGTGTCGTGACGTCACACATCCCTCTGAAAAATCAATGACCTGCCACGCCACCTACCGACTACAACTCGCCGATGCATGCTCATTGTTTTTCGGTCACAACGTAGAGGTCGAAAACGGGGTTTCCTGAAGAATGAGACCTTTAACGCTGACGCGATAAAAGCTTTACTTCTCAGTTGCTTCCAGGGGGCATAAGTATTCACTCAAGTATTAATTGTATTCCTCACCTCGTTTCTTGGACCTGCACGCGTGGCCTGGGTATACAGCGGATGTAGCAAGCACCTGCTTCAATTGGGGACGTGCTTATTGCTCTCCGCTGTGCGGGAAGCACGTCAAGGTTGTCATTCGCTAAGAAGCGACTACGCTCAATTACGCGTGGCCAAGTCCCGCCGCGGAGTTGCTTCTGTTCATCAAATAGAGCTTGATCACGACAGTCTGAAACACACTATCTGTCTGCATACGCAGCCTAAAATGCAGCAAAGCCGATTTATTCGCCCCCTTTGCCTGAACCACGGTAGACTCGATCATATATCGCCAGTTCCAAAATATTGGGTTTCAATAATTTTTTTTCTTCCCGCTTGGAAGCATTTGGAATGGCTATAAAGGCGTTCTAAAACAGGAACGAAGTACCTGCAATGCTGTATACACTACTTCCAATGATGTTTTACAAAATGTGTCTGGACGACTGCAAGGGCTACCGCCGGCACGCGCCGTTCAGTACTGCCACCTTCGATAACATTTAAAAAAAATAATAAAAACGAACAAAAAAACTGGGAGGTTCGTTCGCCAGCTCCATGCTTTCGTCAAATGAAGAAAGAAAGAAAGAAAGAAAGAAAGAAAGAAAGAAAGAAAGAAAGAAAGAAAGAAAGAAAGAAAGAAAGAAAGAAAGAAAGGAATTGCGATTTCTTCCCAGGGGTGGCCATTTATATTCCAATTTATGCCAGCTTATTTGATGTATTACAGAGTCGGAGAAAGAAACAAAGAAAGAAAATTACGATTTCTTCCGAGTGGTGGTAATTTATGCCAACTTATTTGGTGTTTTACAGAGTCTTGTCGTCCACGCCACGCAAACGTTTCAGCACTGAAAGCTGGAAGTAATAAACAACAAGAGTAACGAACAGTTCTAGGATAATTTATTTCAAGGCTGAGGCAAAGGATGTAAAAATAAAAATAAGAAAGGAGAAACACGTGCTTCCTTTGAAGGCAAGTTTCATTGATAACAAGCACTGATAACACTTCACAAAGGAAAAGCAGCTTGGTTTTTAATTGAAAAAAAAAATTATAAAGCAGTGTGCTATCCTATAATAAGAAATAGAAACACACAGTATAGGCACATGCCGATTGCCTGAGTAATCTAAAGCCGCCGCGATTGACATCGTTATAGATGCGAGGAACATTGTGTATAGGCAATCTATATATTTTTTTTCTAGAATTCCTTGTCTCAAAAAACCGGGTGGGAAAGCGAATAGCTTCGATTGCAGCAACAATAAGCAATATACAGTGCGCAAAACAGCAGGTAACGCTCACCTTGAGGGGACACACTCGCTTGTCACTGATGGCACATATATAGTAATTGCAACACGATTCACAGCACAAGAAATAAGTTAGGTGAGATGATGTTAGCCCTTTCAGGACAGGACTCTTGTGTTCGCTGTCCTGCAGATACACTACGCGCGCTCGGTGCAGGATCCATACTTAAAAGCTTTGGTTGGCACCATCTCATGTAATTACCACTAGTAGGCTGGAGTCACTTAAATACTCTTAGAATACCAACCGTCTCCTCCTTATATATGTCTTAAAACAGTCCAAACACTTTGTTCATTCTCCGTTATTGAACAGTCATTCAGCACAATAGAAAACAAAGGTATAAACATCAACAAGAAAAATATTGATTGATTGGTTGATTGATTGATCGATCGATCTCGTTTAAAAGATTTTGAATGATTTGGACAAGCAACTCATATTTAGCTCTGACATGAAACAGCGTCATTCGTAGTCAATAACTAGATGGTCATTCACAATAAGCTAGGAAGGTATCATGATCATATATCCTCATGTGCTTTTCTCAGATCCTGTTCGAAATTGGTATTCGCCTACTGAATTCATTTTCAGCGTCACAGGTAACTAGCCTCCGCTGTTGGCTTATGTGAGATGACTCACAATGCATGAATCGTAACTTCTACAGTAAGGCCATGGTCTATTGAATTTGCCAGAGTTTGTTACGCTTCTCAAAGCGTCTAATCATTTTGTAAACTTCTCTACAAAGTCTGTAGGCGGTGGCTAGAGCCGATATATGCCCATTAGCGACCAAACAAGTTAATTATTGTTCTTGGCGTCATAATTCATAACTACACGACCATCAAGAACAGTGATTTTCCTTTCTCTCAGTGGACTAAAGTGCAGCCGAGCACATCGTGGCTGTGAAGTGCGTGGTGAAGAAAAATGATTGAAAACGACTACAGGTGCGGAGGCAGCATGTAAAAGAAAATATAGCAAGAAAGCTGAATCGTGTCGTGTATGTACATTGGGTATTAATTATAGCAATAAATTAACACGCATGCATCCAAGTAATGATATACTGCACTGCATCGAAGGAGCACTAAAACTGCGCCAGTCAGTTTGTGCCCGTAATCAAAAACTAACACATCGCGTATTCACTGCGAGCTATCAAAAGCGGCAGTCTTCAAAACGCTGGAATTGTCTTAGGGAAAGAACAGTCGCAACGCATTGCCTGTAATCTCAGACGACAGGCTTTTGATCCCATTAAGCAGCAGTGCTCTCTTTGTGCCGTTGCACAGTAATCAAAAACTAGCACATCGCGAATTCACTTCGAGCTATCAAAAAGCGGCAGTCTTCAAAATGCTGGAATTGTCCTAGGGAAAAAACAGCCGCAGCCCATAGGCTGTCATCTCAGACGACAGGCATTTGATCCCATTATACTCTCTTTATGCCGCTGCACAAAGAGCAAGCTGTCGGCTTCACTGCTTAGCTTGAGCTATAAGGAAGAACGCTTTACAGGCTCGTGGAAGTATTACACAGCAGAACCGCTTGCGGCTCCTGAGCGTGTTTTCGCTCCGGTTATGATAAGCGGAGCTCCAGTTATGTCTTTCACTAAAGCAAAGGAGGACGAGCACATACCTAAAATTGTGAGCCAGCTATCTGTAGAGATCGGCTGTAAAAAGGCTGCAAAATTAAGACTGCCATACACGTCTCCATGCTTGCATCAAGAGAACTATCGTTAGTTTTCTGCAAGTGCTCCAGTCATGACAAAAATCATAAATGATAAGCAACTCCTCTTTATAGCAGAAATATTTGGTATGGGCTTTTCTATGCTTTTCTCTCTAAGAAGTTGTCTCTTCGCTTTCTTATACTATACGCATTTCAATGTAGAACTTCAAATGGTGCTGTTCACTGCCTGAGCACGTAAGAATCTGCTTCGTCGAGAACAACCCCCCCCCCCCCCCCCTCACGTGCAAGCACTTTTGAAGAGGAAGTAAAATTTCCCTCAGCACTGCGGCTCCTCATGGTCTAATGGCACTGCTATTTGCGTCTCACTTTGTTACAAGAGGGCTGAACGGCGAGCTAGAAAGAAACAGTATTCCCGGCTCTGACCTGTTGTCGGTACAAATCCGAGCACCTTATTCACATTCCGTACCACTCGGTCCTTTATAAACACATACTGTCACCACAGCCGCTCTTCACAACGGCTCACCGGCAAAGTCGTTGGGAACAGACGCTCGACGACGCACTTCCCACTCGTCGTCTAACTCGCCGAGCACGGCCGACAACAGGCGGAGGAGTTGTAGAACCTCACGTGCATCGTATTCAGACCAGGGCGCCCAGCGTCGACCATGTTCTGCACTTTATCAGTCCCGGTGTGCACCAACGTCCTCGCCGGCGAAGAGATCAACGCTCGGGTCGCGCGCACTGCGTTCGCACGTGGGCGACGTGACGACACAGACCAGCGAGTCGCCCGCGCTTGCTTGCCCACCATTGTCGTCCGGGTGCACTGCACCGTTGCTCCGCTCAGAGACAAGTGTGCACGGTGCGGCGAACCTTGCACACCTTGCACTTAACCTGGCAGCACCAGTGGAAAGTGCAGGCGCACCGCTCCAGGTCCTCGCGTACCTCGGTGCGGTGGCCGCGACCGCAGCACATGAGCTCGCAGCCGTCCACACCGGCCGATGACTCGTTGCAGTGGCGGCCGCGGGTGCCGTGAACGCCGAGGCGCGCGTTGGGCACGCAGAAGTCGGGAGAGTTCTCGAAGTAGACGAGATCCTTGCGCGAGGGGGGCCTGTGGTCCGGATAGAAGGGCTTCAGGTGGAAGGAGCGCGGCTGGCCCTTGCGTCGGCGGCCCCGGAATCCGCGTATGTTGCCCTGGTTGCTGAGCAACACCCGAGAGGCACCGTCGAAGCGTTCCTTGAGCTGGTTGCCCACGTCGCGGAAGGAGGGCAGCCGCATCCAGCATGTCTTGACTGTGCAGCTGCCGGACATGCCGTGACACTTGCACTCGCGACGCGTCTCCGTCGTCACCTGCTGCAAAGGAAGGAATCACAGCAACTTACTCTACGCACTGAGACAGCTTGTGGCACTCACGCAGCCCGTCGGACGGGCTGCCGCGGTTATTCCATTGCCTGCCATCATGCATACACGTAACATCCCCACTTTCATCGCCCAGCCAAGTTTTTCAAAAAATGTGAGAAACCTCTGAAGATGAAGAGAGTTTGTCCCTTCAGCTCTCTGCGTTTCAGTTCTACTAGTACATTTTGTAGACTCCTGAATAAAGAAAATAAGATGAGTGAGGCACTTCACGGAACCACATGCGACGCGTATGTTGGCTTATTTAATTGTAGGTTAGCCCCGGGCCTACCGCAGCTTCACTGATGCATTTACTTACTGGTTGCGATACCCCCATATAGTGAAGCAGTAGCCTAGTCACTGTATGGGCATGGGATAATTGTATTACACTGCTGACGTATAAGCTCAAAACCAAGAGATGTGCGGACACTTAAGTCACGCTGCTGTGTGCATGATGCGGAGGTGTCATGTTACAGGACTACAAAAAGTTCTTTGCACGAACATTAGCTTGTGTAGTATTTGCATGGAAGGACACATAAAAAAGAGAAGGTTATAATTATGCAAGAAGAGAGGAGAGGTACCGGGGGTTGTGCTCAAGACCACATACTAAAATACTTGCAGGCTTCTCAGGCTCGATAAGGGTGCAGCTTCACCGAAGCTGTAGTCCTGTACACTTGCACCTATTGAGTTCACCCATTCAACAGCTAATCGAAATATGTACTGTGTCACTTAACCCGTTTCATAGATACATATATACTGACGTTTACACATCTCTCTAGGGGATAGGCTCTATAATTACTGCAAAAATACTCATCTATCAGTGGCTATTCTGTACGCATAGCTGTTAAACAACTGCACCAAATTGCTTGGTTGACTCCATACCTTATGTATGTTGGGACGAAATGACTTAGCAGACTCCATAACCATTGCACACTTACACCCTGCCAAGCTGGCCCAATCCACAGGTACAGGTACCACCAAAGAACTGGACGATTTCGGACCTGCTGCACAGATACCCATATAAGTATATATATATGTCCAACACATAGCAGTTGCACTACTGCACCAAGTGAGTTGGTCCATTCCATAGGTATTGCATGCACTCGCGCCCATTGAGAGGATCACTTAATATATCTATAACTGGGCATCTACATTCCATCCTTTGCTTATTCGACATGAATTCCACAGATCTATACATTCAATAAATTGGACGCAGCCAATTCCGTGCGCATAAAGCAAAGTTGCGTACAACATGGTGCAGCCCTTGGGAATGCACCTACAGCCCGTTCGGTTTGGCTATACCTCCTTGCAACTAAACACTGCAGTTTATAATATGGCCGGCTTCAAGGCTGATAAACATTTGTTTATCATCAGTTGGCCATCACCATAATTACTACGCCTCTACATGTTGGTCCAATCTAGCTACTACTCATCCACACCTCTTCAGTTGGCCTGCTTCATAACTGTTGGACATTCGTAGCAGCTGAGCCCCTGTGCCTAATAATTTTGCCCCATTTCATAGCTCTTCAACTCCTGCACATCATAAGTTTATCTATTCTACAGTCGCTGCGCATCAAAGCCCCATCAGTCCGCCGCCTCGCCGCGGTGGCTCAGTGGCTAGCGCACTCGAATGCTGATCTTAAGGATGACGGTTCGACCCGGCCGGCCGCGGCCTTCAAACTCCCTGCTCGGTCTTCAAGATCAAGCAGACTTTATAGAAAGATATCAGTGAAATCGATGAGTGCCTTAGTGGTAGCGCACCATAAAATTTTGGGGCCGCTTAACGTGTACTTTTAATTGAGCACTGTGATAGCGGTGTGTTCTGCGTCTGTTCTGTGTTCGTAACTCACGCCCTCCAGAAAGCTCCATAAAGGGTGCATTGAAGTACTGAAGCACCCTTTCTTCAAGGTGCAAGTTATACACATAAAAAGGGAGTGATTTTGTTTACAGTGTAATCCGAATGAATAGAAGTTGATATATACGCCCACATTGCTCTGTTAGCGACCTGCACATTATGCCCAGCGCATTTTCTTTCTAATAGAATTAGGTAACTAACCCATGAATGAAAAAAAAAAAAAAGACACGGGTTAAGCGCACGAACCTCTAATCTATTAGTTCGTTGCATGAAATTATTTTAGCAACTGGAAACACACCCTGTTTCTTTTCATTAACATTTTCTCAGCGCTCTGCCTGCCCCTACGTGTGCGGAATGTTAAACAAATCATGTCCTCGCTGTCGCATCGATAAAGAGAAGAGAGACGATGTTCGCTGCAGACCACAGTGTGTGTCCTTTGAGCAAAACATAGGACAGAGCAACGCATGCCAAACGTCGAACAAGCTGAGGGGCGAGGGAGAGCCATTCTCAACGCGCGTACAACGGAATCCAATATACCTGATGCCGAGCGCAGATTAACAAAGAACGAAAAAAAAAAAAAAAAGAGAAGAGGGAAAACCGAAGAGGCGTCGCATGCATCCATTTCTCGCGCATCGCATCAATCACGACGGGGACAGGAGGGGGCGCCACCACACACGACTTGTGCTAGCCCACTATCAGTCATACGGCCAGCCATTAACGAAGCTCTGGTTGCGAGGTAGCGCTTCGCCGATAAAAGAAAATGCGAATGGGACAAACGCTGACACAGGCACGACACAGCCCAAGAGCTGTTTTGTCAAGTTAGTCGCATACTCTAGCGACTCAGAACTCATAAGGTCCCCAAGAAGAGAAAGACGATGGTGCGCAAGCTCTTAGTTATTATCTGTGGGCCTCTTTCAGAGTGAGTGTGCCAATCAATGCCTGTGCCGTACGAGACCCGGTCTCGGGGATTCTAAAGCGGTGAGAAGGCGAGGGGAAAGGAAAAAGAAAGAAACAAATTAGATGCAGTAAGTTGAAGCGAGAAAAATGAGCAAGCAACAACGCGTCACTGTGGAGCAAGACGCATTACCTCCCACCCACACAACCACTTACGCAACGCTTGTCATCGACTACAGCGAGGGGAGGGAGATTTCCATGCAGCTTACAAGGCCTTGGAACAAGGAAAGGTCAGCGGCAGCTCCGCGGCACGGAAAAAATAAATAAAATAAAATAAAGGTGGTAGCAACAGGTACGACCGAGAGAGAGAAAGATCCCCGTATCGCATTCCTTTCGCTTGCCCCCTCCGCATCCTGTCCCGACCGTTCCCAAAAAGTGGGAAAGGTACCCTCTTCCGAGGTGCGCTGTGGCTTCTCCCTCTTCACCTCGCGATGTAGCAGTGCTCGAAGACTCATATGCACGCCAAACGCAGCAAGCGCCAAAAGCCCAATACCGCCCGGGTCCCACACCTCCTCCTGTCCATACCCCACTTTCTATACCTGCATGCTGCGGTCTCCACGTCTCTCTTTCCCATGTGCCCTCGCAACATCACGGCCAGCAGTGGCGTCTGTAGAGTCTCTTCAATTTACTGACTCCGTGTAGGTGCGAGAGAGAGAGAGAGAGAGAGTGCGTCAGCAAAGCGGCCAACGTCGAGCAGAAAGAGGGAGAGAGCGAGCCCTCAGCAAAACACAGTTCCCGCTGCGTCCGCGTCTTCGTTCAAGAAAAGCTGGACGCAGAGAGAAGCCGAAAGATGCAATATTAAAGAGCGCGGTCTTGAGTGCGGCGGGTAAGAAGCAAGAAATGAAGGAAGCACGAAAGGAAGGAAAGTGAAGAGAAGGACCAGAGCAAGAAGGCCGCCCGAGAGTGGGCAAGGGTCCCGGGAGCAGGATTTCGGTGACACATTGAGTTATGGCCGCCACTGCCCCCCTGGCGGTCGGCAAGTCGGCGGGGGGTACCAGTCTGCGCTTTTCGACGGGCGCTTCGCTTCCGAAACCCAATCCTCGATTCTTCATGGCCTCGTGGCGCGAGGGGGGGCCGCCTAAAGAGCCCCCATTTGGAGTCACCCCGCCGCGCTGCGGCAGCCCCCACGGGGCGGGTGTGAAGAAGACACACCGAGGGTCAAGACCTGTCCCCTCGGTTGCGCATATAGTGCGCCTAGTGCGCTCAGAAAGATCGGCACTGGAACGCCACAACGCCGGCTGGCGCCCACGTCTACCGTATACCCAGCGCTGACCTCTGGAGAAGTTCGCCTGCATGCAGCGTGGAACTTTTCCGGTGGAAGGCCAGACAAGTTCGAGCTGTGGAGTATGGTTCGGAAGTGCGGGAGGTGGCGTTAGTTGTATCACGTACCAGCCTGCCAGCCTCGTTGTTGTGCAGGTTGATGACGAAGCGCAGGTCGCGGCCCCTCTCGGCGGCGTCGACGAACGCCCGGGCGAACTTGTATCCGAAGTGGACGTTGTCCGAGCAGCCGCCCCACTGCCAGTCGAGCCCCGAGGGGGGCCCCCGTTGCCGGTAGTCGCAGGTGCAGGTGTCGATGGCGCCCTCGCTGCACGCGCGTGATACGGCATGCGCCACGCCGGCGCTCGTCACGGCGTACACGAACGCCGTCTCGCGGCAGCCTGCGCAAATTTATGCAAATAAAAAATACAGTCAGATTAAAGTTCATAAAGGCACAGAGTATATAAATACTGCTTCCGCAACAAAGGCTGCGGCAGCATTCTCATGCGCATGTTCTATGCCATGTTTCAATAACTTCATCTCACAAAATTCCGGAGCGAAGAAATTCTTCTGAACTGAAATTATTCCATGGTGGTAAATCCCTCATGTAATAATGAAGTACAAGCTAAACCCTACACAACACTCCGCGTCCACTAAAGGAAATGTAAATATCCTGGGGCTGATACAGCTATAGGTTATTGAAAACAGTGCTAGTCTAGTAGTAGTAGTAGTAGTAGTAGTAGTAGTAGTAGTAGTAGTAGTAGTAGTAGTAGTAGTAGTAGTAGTAGTAGTAGTAGTAGTAGTAAAGCACTTTATTTAGGTGGAGAAAAATCAACTGCTCAAGATGAGCTTCGCGTGACAGGTTAGGCCAAGCTATCTTGCTCTCGAGAAGCCATGGTGTGCTTGAAAGGACAGACGATGATGGAGGGAGTTAAAAAGCAGCTTGAACAGTGATAGGGGATCGAGTGGAGCAGGTAGTGCGCAAGATAAGCATGGAGTAGAGGGCAGACGGGGGGGGATAAACCACACAGCCATGCTTGTGCAATGAATGTGTTGGTCCAAACTAAGGATATGAGCATGACACATATATACAGAAGGGAATGTGGGGCAAGGAATGTGTCGATTCCCTGCCTGGATCGTATAGAAGGGCTGATATGAGCATGCTTTCCTGATCACAAGACCATCATCGTGCAATAACGGGTTGAACTAGCGGATTGCTGCAGCCCAATTAATACTCTCACGGCTCGCTAATTTCTAACAATTCGTGAATTCCAAGGAGTCCGCGCTTTAATGTGACTGCACGAGGTTTCAGATCCAAAAGCGCCACTTTTAAAAGTGTCATTACGGTTCACTTTTGTAAAGCTCGGAGGATATCTTGGAAGCGAATGTATACAGCTGCGCGTCGGGGGAAGCGGGGAAGAAGACGGAATTCGCTCTTACCCATATTGTCGTCGCATATTTCGCGCTTATTTATTTTTATGTCTGCTAACTCGTTGTCCTCGGCACTTCGTTTGTTATCACTATTTATGTATTGCGAATTTCGTGTGTAGCGCCCTTCACCTGTGCTGCCGGGCGCCCCACCCAGGCAGCTTGTGCATTCGCGCGCGCGATCTGTCTGCGATAGAACGCTACGTGTGGGCGGCTATGTATATACATCGATGTAACTATACATACATTGTAAACTATTGCAGTGGCCGCTCGAGCGCAGGCATTTGTGGACAGTACTCGGGCACTTGCGCGCGAGCGACGTGAACTCGTTGACCGTTTGTATTTTGTAAATAATGTACAAAGCTCCCCCTGTGCCTTCTTCCTATGGATCCCCTCTGTACTTACCCTCGCTATCTCCCTATCTTTCCCGCCGGCAGCCGCTCAGGTGCTTCAGATTTTTTTAGATAGCAATTGCCGCGGCCGGTAACACTCTTTTTCATCTTTTTAATTATTTGTTATAACAAATAACTACCCCCCCCCCCCCTACCCCGCCCTTCACCTGATAAAATGTATACCCTCCTTCGAGGGTCTTTAGGGGTACGTGGAACGAACGAATGAATGAATGAATGAATGAATGAATGAATGAATGAATGAATGAATGAATGAATGAATGAATGAATGAATTCCTGGACAGCATGCACAATCGGCATGATCTCCAAGGTCTGTCCAGTAGAAAATGTTTGAAGGCTGTCCCTGCGGTGTGTCATTTCCTATATAACATCCACTTTGCCCCATGTTTATGATGCCAGTTGCCAAAGGTGCCCTACTAGGCGAACATTTGTTATAACGACGGAATAAGGCATACAAACACACACACACACACACACACACACACACACACACACACACACACACACACACACACACACACACACACACACACACACACACACACACACACACACACACACACACACACACACACACACACACACACACACACACACACACACACACACACACACACACACACACACACACACACACACACACACACACACACACACACACACACACGCTCACACAAAGAAAAAGAACAGCAAGACATTTTTATCAATATGGCAAATGCAATAGTTCATTTGCGGAGATTTTGCTGGCGCGGCAAGCTTACCGCATGCACAAAAACCTTTGAAGCCTTGAACTGCGGCAACCCATATAATTGTCAAGGGAGGAAGGAAATCTTGGACATATCAGCGGTGAAATTGTTGTGAGGTGTTACTCTTGAGTGTTGACTCATTCTCGCAATGCAGAATAAAGTTTGGATTTTATTTCCTGTAACGCTTTTGTACACCATATCTGCACAATCCCAGCCTTGAGCCGAATCAATTTTGCAGTCAAGTATGGTTCTGTTTCACTACGGTGAAAACAACTGCATGCAGTTACTCTGGCCCACTTGTACGTTATATGCTTGACAACCTGATGGGGATTGAACGTCCCGAAATACATGCAAGGTATTAACAGCGGCAGCCGCACTGAACGAGTTCTTTCGAACAGCCGGATTCGCGCAATTAAGCGTAAACGCGCGACGCAGAAGGAAAGTTAACACTCGCACAAAAAAAATCCTGATTCACATCCTGCTCTTAAGATTAAAAAAAAAATAGAGAGAAAAAGAGAAGGAAATAGGGGTGTTGGCGGGAGAATGAAGGCCTTCAAATAGAACGTGGTGAGACCGCAGATTGAGTAAACGTATACACATATCGCACGTGCGCAAGCCGGGCGTACGCAGCAGCCTCCGGCGCACAGAGCACCGGGTGGGGAGTCAAAGAAGGGAGGGGTGAGAGAACGCTAACGGCGGAAGCCGATCTGCTGCTCACTGTCGTGGCAGCCAGGCTTTCGGCACGAACGGGATCGGCTCCGCAACGGGCGGTGTTGAGCCGCAGGAAACGGTGAGTTTGCGCTGTGGGCGGCGCCCCGTGCTCACTGGTGTGTGCTCTTGGGGCGGAACGTCGCCACGCGAGAACGCACCGTCTCCTCCTTCACCTTCGCTGGTAAAGGGCTGCCGCTCCGAGCTCTGACACCCTCTCCCCCCGCTTCTACGTAGCTCTCTTCCCACCATATTCGAAGACGTGCTCGTGTTCAATCTGGCTCATGGAAGACGAAGCGCGTTCGAGAGCCGCCTCCAAAATGTCGTTAGGTCCGGTGATGGCGCCACTGACCAGCCTGTCCAGAGTCAGAAATCTGCGTTGTCACGCATTAACCTCCCCTTTGGTTTTTGGTTTTTTCTTCTTTTCACTTCTTTTACTGTGAAAGCAATACAACTCTAGGTTTCGAGCCTTCAGCGTAGCGCGGCAGGTAGCCACGTCTTACCCACGTGACGCTGTGACGTCACACCCGACGTGATACTAGGGTGAGAGCTGGGCTACTCAAGCGGTCGACAGGAGCTGCCAACTTGGGTCTCTCGTTTCACATGAGACGGTTATGTCAGGATCAGCCTGCTAGGACCCTGGCATTCAGTTAACCTATAGGCCACTAAGGCACGGTCATACGGGTTAGTTAAAGCGGGGATTTATTGTGGGCTGAGGAAGAAGAAAAAGTAAAGAAGAAGAACGTTCGGTCATCCGCAGCTAATGCTTTCGCGCAATATTTGGTTCAGGAGCGTTGAACACTTGTATTTTTCTTTTTTTAAGCGTGCGCAGAGAGTGCAAGCCCTTGGCTCATGACGGTTTGCGATAAGGGCAACAAGGATTGTCTTTTCATTGCGAGACTGCCGAAACTAAGACCATAGAGAATACAGTTAGGATGTTCGTGACAGAATGCGAGACATTTTAAATAAGGGGACGATTGTATTACTCATTGTCATCCACCCAAGAGAAGTTCAAGAGTAATTGCTCTCTTATTTCGAATTCTCTCCACTTTGTTGATAACACGGGAGTAACTACCCATTATCATTCAGTCAAGTGCAGCAATTATGGCTGCAAAAGAAAGCCACACAGCATTAAGAAAAATTTAGAGGAGGAATGAGCTTATTGTTGTTGCACAATAGATGATCTGAGCTCGTTGCCTATAGTAGCAGTGTTCGAGCTTGATTCCTTTGACGCTAGCTCCTCGAGTGCTTCGAATATGGCCACGTAATGCTGAGAGAAGGTCCGAACTGACTTGAACATTGCAGACGATCTTGTTTCACTCAGCATCGGAATGCTGGGAACCAATTCCTTTCGGAGCACGCTCTCGCGAAAAAAAAAAAAAAAGAGTTTAAGGTTTGCTTGATGTTTAGCGTTTCGGAGACCTCGTTGAAAGCATCGATCACCATATTCAGTTTATGACTTGCGCAATGGAAGAATAATGCCTTCGGATGCTCTTTCTGCATTATTCTGTTCACCCCTTATTTTCCAGGCATCGTAGAACATCCATCGTAGACCTCTGTTCAACGAGGCTTGAAACTTCAGTTTGGCATCAGATACCAAGATGGCAGCGGCAATGAAAGCAGAATTCAGTAGCTCAAGCTTCGTGCACGAATCTCCACAGAAACAACTCTGGAACGCAAACTTCAGTTCCTGCATTGTCAATAAAGCAATTAGCTGTGAACTTTTGTTTTTAAGGAATATCTGCAGTTTCGTCCGTAAGGACGAAGAAAAAAACCAAACGCGGTGTTAGCGTCGGCTACTATTTGCTCTCTCAGGATGTCGCCACAGAGAGCATACTGTTCTGGACGCGGACGGAAGTGTACTTGGCATTGCCAGCAGAAGGAGCGAAGAGTTCCAGAACTGCGAGTATATCTCCAGTTTCTACTCGAAAGCGAAGGATATCAATGAAGGTCCATACTGTCAGACTGCTTCCCACGAATTGGAAAGTCATGCGTTGCGCAACAGATAATGGCGGAAATTATAGGATATAATTACTCGCGGTTCCTTTCAACTTGCTCGCGTAGTGCTCTGCTCAGCTCTTGTATAACGGGTAGCTGCCATGGCCTGCCATCATATCCATAGTGTTCTGTGAGGCCACCAGCTCCTGATGCCATTGAGATTTTACGTAATCCCTGGACGCATCACGCATTTTTTTTTTTGTAGTTGCTGAAAGCGCGCACAATAATACTATACCTCAAATACCCCGGTGAACACTATAGGAGGAAAAGTATAACGCAGAACAAAGGGTGCCTTTCACTGCAACGTAATATACGCAAGCCAAGGGGTGTAATCCGCCAAGGTCAAGCCATTCGCATCGAAAAGCCCTGTTAATTATTCTTTAATTAGCGACCGTGGATTAGTAAGAAGGCGTAACAACAAAGAGTCCTGGATGCCAGTGTGCTTAGCTTTGTCTAGAAACTCGCCCAAGTCGTATTCTGGAGACAAGTCGGTTGCTCTCGCGGTGTTGTCACCACAATCTAATCCCATATGCAAGGAGAAGGAGTTGTCACCACAATCTAATCCCATATGCAAGGAGAAGGAGAATCATAATGGTTTACTACATCACGGCAGCTCATTGCTGGTTTAGTCACTTGCATGGAGTCCACAACATCATCCATACTTCCGTTGATGACAGCTTTCATCCCTATGGTTAAATGCTCCAAAGTTATCACATCTCACACTCCAATGTTCGGCCGGGCAGCTGGCTAACCCTGCATCAGACACGCGCTGACGCTAACGTCGGATATCCATCGTCCGCGTGAGGTAAATCTGCTAAGGAGTTCCTTAGGTTTGATAGGGTAGAAAATATCCGCACTTTGATCAACAGGACAATTAATCGCTCACATAAAAACACAAATGGGCTATATCTACATGGAAAACTTATTAACAGGCTAAAATACACACTCATCTCGCTCGAGCCCGCTCGAGCCCACTCGCGCACCTGCACAGTCGAGTAACCGCACACACTCCGCATGCTTGCCGTCGCGCAGCAATTTTCGTAGAATTCACCCGCGCCCACTTTTCTAACCAACACCCCATGCCCGAATAGGTTTCGTGTCTAGCACAGTGCCTTTCGTTGTCGTCTCCAACAGTTGTTTTTGCGCCATTTGGGTGACTTGTAAGTGACCGGAGGGCTCACAAAACGACACTGCAGACGGGGATGTTCTTCATTACTGTCAGGAACCCCGAACAGTTGTAAACAGAACTAAGAGAGCAAATTACACTTGCAGACGGCCACGGGCGTCATAAAGTAAAAAAGCCGAACCGACCGCGAGGCACCCCGCCGACGGTACCCCATTTTCTGGGCAGAGCTAGAGCATCGCGCGTTCTTGTCCACTGTAAAGCATGCGGAGTGCTCCTATGGCGAGAACACGTGAAAACGGCTACGTTTATCGGAGGCGATCAGCGAGCTTTCTACGAATATGCGGGGCCACAGTGTCCTAATCAAGCTGCGTATAGTTCTTAATGCGAGTGCATTAAAAATCTCGAATTCCAGGGCGAGGGGGAGGTGGTCAAGTGCCCCCCCCCCCCCCCCCTCTTAACCCCCCCCCCCCTCCCTTGACACTCATGGATATCACGCAAAAAAGACAGTTTAGTCGCGGCGAAAAAGCCCTGTGACCTCCATGCGGCATTTTGCACTATCTAAGCCATTCTGGTTGCATACTCTCTATATTTCTTTTGGCTGTACACGTTACATGTACTGTGAATTTTTCTTATAGTTTTTTTTGAGCTCATCCTACTCATTATGTAACGAATATACAGGTTTTAATGAAGAAAGCAGTAATGGGGCGTTCTTCCGCAGCAGTTACCCCTGACGCGAAAATGCTATAAGGCTGCAAGTGGTCACACCGCACAAGCTTCATCCTGAGCGCTCCGTTTCATCTTTTTTACGTCAAGTTCTTGGGCAGAAGCAAGCTTCAGCACCCTGAAGAAGCAGTAGGAAATTGCTGCATGTCAGCAGGATTGGGAATAGTTGTGCATGGATAAAGAAAGTCGGTAACGAGAATTGAAATATCAGCTGTTGCTCTACCGCTGTTAGGGACACGTATATTGCCCAATCTAGTTGATTTGAGAGATGAGGTCTGATTTTATCGCGACCATATCACCACATTGAGGCTTAGATGAACGCTTGCGGAGCCACTGGGAGCTGGCTCTATTGCACGATCGGATTGGACCAGACGCAGCGGCGGCTCTTTGCTGCGTCTAGTCCGGCCGCGCAAAAGCTCTTGCTTTTCCGCAAGTGCGCATGCGCCGCCAAAGCAT
Source organism: Amblyomma maculatum (assembly GCF_055883805.1). NCBI lineage: Eukaryota > Metazoa > Arthropoda > Arachnida > Ixodida > Ixodidae > Amblyomma > Amblyomma maculatum. The sequence goes on along the minus strand of NC_139345.1, from coordinate 113,774,494 downwards.
CCGGTCTAGTCCAGCCGTCGAGAGTACGCCATCGTATCCACTCCAAGCGCGGCCGTGAAAATTGCTAAGGAACCTCGCCGCGGCGCTGCCTTGCCTTCCTCCGCCAGGACGCAGTGTCGTCGTCCCGGAAACGCCGGAGCACGCGCGCTCGAGCTCCTCACTGGTGGCGGCGATGCTCGTGAGTAACATTAACGAGGCGGCGGCGACCCGCGCTTTGCTGGTGCAAATCCTCGTCCGTCCTAAGCAGTGAGGAGAAAGAGTACGCGTCACGAGGGGCAGCAGCAACACTGCCGCCGCTGGTCCAACAGAGTCCGCGCCCACTTCTCAGCACACAAGTCTGACCGCTTAATTACACAGCTCGGGGCGCCCGAGGCGTGCGATGGAACGTGCGGCGCGCGCCGGGAGCGCCGTATATTATACACGCGTCGCCTACACCACTGCTGCCTCTTTCACGGAGCTGCCCGCCCCGAAGTGGCGCCCTCGACGGAGTGTGTGTGCGCGCGCGCCGGCGGCCCTCGAAGTGCTGCTCCATCCACCTGGGGGGCCGCTCGGCAATTAAGCTGTAGCGGCGGCTATCGGCCACTCTTTTTAAACCGGTCCGCGCCCGAGCAACGCCACCTGGGAAGCCTTGCTCCTGGCGCGTCGCTGGTCTGTCTCGCGCATCGCCGCAACGCGTACGTCGCGCTGCTTGCGCCCGAGATAGCCCGAGACGCCGGGAAGAGAAGGCGTCCCATTAAAGCCCCAGCTCTCTCCCCACTCCCCTGTTAAGTCTGAAGATTAGAACCACTCGATACTGTAGATAAGGGGACAGGCGTACCCTTTTGGTGATGTACTTCAGACGTACTAAGACGTACAGGAGGACAGCGCCGCGCAGCGCTATTCAACAGCAACTCCCCCCCCCCTCCCCTCCTCCCTCTCTCTCTCTCTCTCTGTGTGTCTCTCTCTCTATTCTCCCCTCTTTTTACGTTGTATCTAGATTGATGTGCAATATCGAGTGCACCACGGAGACAGTCGGGGAAGCACTCTTTTTACGCGATGATTCAAGAACAGGAAAACACAGCGAAACTTTTCATAATGACCAAGAGCCTCCAGTGAAACTTGTGGAGCGTTTTCAGCGTTTTTTTTTTTTGTTTTGTTCTGCGGGTGCTCTGCCTCACGGAGTCGCTGTGAAGGTCACAGGAGTTCTCACTTGAACGCGAATGGTCCATCAACGTCTCCCATTCGACTTCATTTCGACAACGAAATAAAAGGGATTGAGAGCGGTCTGAGGGATGGTTTGAGTATGCCAGAATAGGAGGACCGGAGTAACATTTACCTATGAGGTTTCTGATCACAGGCGCAACCCCCGTCTGGTTAACATCAATAAGATGAGTTCTGGGTATACCAATCGGGAAGTATGTACCGTGATGAACGTAAGCATGATAAGCCTAACTGTCTATTGGCTTAGTGTCAAATTGATCCGTGCCATTGCCGGTACGCTGTTGATGTTTGTGTGCATATATATATGCCCTGAAATTGCTGCTCGCACACAAATCTTAATAGAAAGGTTACTTCAAGACATTTGATCATAAATCTAAATTTTCCCACTCTACCATATGCACAGGTGCGGACATAAGTAGACGGAGCACGCTTTTGCATTCAAATTGAAATCCCGCCTTCTGCGCTGGAGATAAGAAAACAAAAAAATAAATAAAAAATTAGAGGGTCTCTTAGATGTCTTTTAAGAGGAGAATGGCGAAAGCTCTAACCTTCCTCTCCTATCATTTGCCTATCATCGTTTGCCTCTTATCGGCGTTCGTTGAGTGAAACATATAATTAATAATTCGTTTACAGGAAAGGAAATGCGCAATATCTGTCACACTTTCTCCGGCAAGTGTGAGTTTGGACAGAGCAAGTGCCTTTCCCTTCCTGTGAACCAATTTATTTTTATACACCATCGCTCCTGTGGCGTGGCGTTCCTTGGCGCGCGTTCGAGTGTGGGATGGAAGATGGCAGGAACGCCAGACAAGAAGACATCTCGCGGAATCTAGAGCACAGATCTCGCGCACAACTCTCGCGCACGGGATTCCGAAAAAAGGGGTACTGGTGTCTGCTACCGGTTCGTCCATACCCCGACTGCCAGTTGCAATTATGCAACGCGTGAAAAATTTTAGAAGGAAATCGCTTGATCCGTTTACTTTTTTCCGCACCGGTATACGGTGCGGACAAAACCTTGAACATCATTGACGGTTTGTGTGTCTATTATATAACGACGAACTTTGCCATAAGTCCTGATTTTTGCGAATTGGGAACGAACAGCATAGTTTAGGATAATACTTCAAGCTCTGAATTATAGTTTTACAGGGAGACAGCGCGAGACAGACGAGGACCAGAGAGGCACACAGTAAGAGCGCTAACTTACAATTGAAATTGGAAGCGAAAGAAATTGTACGAGCTCGAGGATTTAGATTTTTAGATTTTAGATTTCTTGACGATTTCCTGTTCCTTTTACAACTAAGGGATGATAGCATTAATTTTATTGCTGACTCAGTCCTGAGGCGGTTTTTTTGCCGTCACAAGTTCCATGAATTTTACATTTGAACACCACAAAATAACTTGCTTCAGTTTTTAGATCTAAGCCTGTGTTTTAACATAAGAAACTACATTTGTTAGGCATATATGCCTCGCACAAAGAGGACCCCTCTACCGTATCATTCCTCACATTCTAAACTCGTGAAGCGTGGTATCATCTCCTTGTCTTTGAGATCCGTGCTATCCAAGTCGAGTTTCGCACTTCAGGCCGCACGCCTCAAGGATGCTGGCTATCCTGCTTCTGTACTGACGGCTGTCGCGGAAAACTTGCTTGAGCAGCAAAGCAAACATGAAAAGAGTGAACCTGTTCCCAGCACTGCCACTTATGGCAGACAGAAAAAGAAATCCGTGGTGATGCCTTACGTTCACCGCGCATCGCATAACATAAAAAGGATAGCAAGCAAGTTTATGTAGACGTCGTTTTTACGGCACCTCGAAAACTGTCGTCTTTGCGTTATTGTTGTGGTTGTAGGAAGAAGGAAAAGAAAATGCACGGGCCTGCTACTGGCTCTGTAGCTGAGCCACCTCCGCTGCCTCGTGCGGACAGAAGAGAGAAAGTAGAGAACAGAGAAAAAGAAGAGGGAGAGAAAAGACGCGCCGCAACAGCCGTCGTCCACCACCTAAGTGGTGGCGGGTGCAATGACGGCCTATAACAGATAAAAATTCGGTGGCTGGCTAACCCCCGCCGCAAGCGGCGTTGACCTACCATCCCAGCCCCGTAGGGCTAGGAACAGCCACCTAAGTATTTGCGCACTGGTGAGCCAAAGCCTTAAGAAAAAAAAAAAAAAAAAAAAAAACGGCTTGTAGCGTCAAACATGCAACTAAGTTCGTTGCTTGCAAAGTAGGTGTTGTTTACGAAGTCCCTATAAGCCGCGTCTACATAGGCCAGACTGGCCGATGTCTTAATGAGCGCTTAAGGGAACACGCTGCATCCTTTAAATCATCTCAGTCTAACAACCTACCTAACTTCATTACTCGGTATAGTACCGTAAACTTTCTTCAAGCAGCCCTATTAAGGCGAAATAATTTCTAGGCTCATGGAACGGAATCGAGTACGGCGCGTCAGTTGTACGCGATTTTTGTGCGCGAGATCTGCAAACGCATTCTTAAGGAGTTGGATCTGCGCGCGAAATTCTGCGAGATGTGTGATGTGTTCTCTTTGCAGCGTTCCTGCCATCTGCTATCCTACACTTGAACGCGCGCCAAGGAACGCCAAGCTAAAGGTTGGTTGGTTGGTTTGTGGGGTTTAACGTCCCAAAGCGACTCAGGCTATGAGAGACGCCGTAGTGGAGGACTCCGGAAATTTCGACCACCTGGGGTTCTTTAACGTGCACTGACATCGCACAGCACACGGGCGTCTTGCTTTTCGCCTCCATCGAAAAGCGGCCGCCGAGGCCGGGATTCGATCCCGCATCCTTGGAAGGAGCGATGGTGTATCGTCCAAACTCGCACTTGCCGGAGAAAGTGTGACAGATATACCGCGCCTCTCTTGTAAACCAATTATAATTGTCTGGGGCAGGTAGGTCACCGCCGCTTATGGCGGGGGCTAGCCTGCCACCGAATTTTTATCTGTTGTAGGTCGTCATTGCACCCGCCACCGCTTCGGTGGTGGACGACGGCTGTTGCTGCGGCGCGCGTCTTTCTCTCCCTCTTTGTTTTCTTTCGTCTCTATTTTCTCTTCTGTCTGCACGAGGCAGCGGAGGTGGCTCAGCTACAGAGCCAGTAGCAGGCCCGTGCATTTTCTTTTCCTTCTTCCTACAGCCACAACAACAAGTAGCACTGCAACGAACGTCGATAAGAGGTAAGAGATGAGGCAAACGATAGGAGAAGAAGGGTAGGGTTTCGTTGTTCGCCTTTCCAGAGACATCTGAGACCCTTTCCCTTAATGATTGCTTTTACGGCTACCTTAAAATGGCGAAGAGAATTAAATAGAAACAGTTGCCTTTTAAAAATATAAGCACCTCCCGCATTTTCACAGAACTGCATACATACATGCGCTTCACCTAACCACTAAAAAAAATTCTATTCTAAAAGCTGCTGCCGTGAAGTTTTGGTAACTGCGAAGCTGCGCACAACGTTTTTGAATCACTCGCGCCAATCAGTATCACCGACACCGACCACACAAAGGCAGAAAGAAAATAATAAAACTGAAAATAAAACTCAACCGAAAGAGACACAGCTGCAATTGCGACTTCGACGACGAGCGGAGAACCGCCATTCCCATCCTCTTGTTCAGAGGACAGTGTAGAAGACAATAACCCTTCAGTTCCGGAACCAATCGGGCGAAGTTCTATTGAAAGCATCTCGCACTAGCCGGCACTGGCAGCCATGAATAAGCCCTCTCCTATACTATAGCTTCTTGCGGGCAGCTGCATCCTGGGCACACTAACGAATCTTTCCTTCTTCTTCCTCCTTTTCACGCAATATCCAGAAGGCTCCGCAATCAACGCTTGCCCCCACTGACAAGCGCGATGCACGATCGAGTGATGGAAATTGCGTGCATAGAGAGGTGACTGCGAGCGGAGCGCTGAAAGCCTCCATCATGTACGAATACAGACGAGGTATATATAATTCCGAAGGGCATAGCGTTCTTTCCGTAGTTCCGGTCAGAGACCATCGCCTGTACAGGGTTCATGGAACCCTACTGCGATCCCGAGGCGCCAAACGAGCTGCAGACAACGACCCAAGAAGCACAGAGGCGCGTCGGCGGCTGAAGGTACGTATACTACATACGTATGGGGCGTCTCGCGCAAAACTGGAGCGAGGTTCTGACGCGCATACACCCTGCGGCAGCGGTGCGGCGTGGGAGAGACAACGAGCGGGAAGACGGAACAAGAAGACCACGGAGGTCGTAAAAGGGCTCTCGCGCGCCTGAGAGGTCCGCGCGAACGAGCGCGTATACGGAAAGAGAGCTTATTTTCTTCTTTCCGTTTGTTCGCTTTCCGCACACGCGCGGAAACATGGTACAGAAGAGAAAACAACAGGGCCCGGTCTCGCGAAATTTCTCTTCGACCCACGGCGCGGCGCGATCAACAACAGCGGGATGCTTGACGCATAGCCCTGCCGCTCAACGGAGAAGGAACGTGTTCAGGAGTGGAAGTGCTCGCTCAGCGCTGACGGCCCAAACTTCGCCCCCCGGAGAGGACCAGGTGCCTTTTTAATGGCCCTAATAATGACAACCCTCCGGTTTTACGATCACCACCAACTTTCCCTTTTGCTCTCGCCCCCGCAGCAGCATGCAACAGCCGGTGGAAGCTGCCGCTGTCCCTTCCTTCACTGCGTAGCTTCTCGCGCCCTCCTGACCGCGGACTGCGTGGGCACACTGTTCCGTGGAGCAACGGGGTCGTTTAGCGCGTGCGTGCTTTAAGTGGTGCGCGGTCAGCGCGGCTGGTTATTGTCTGGACGCGGAACTGCTGCTTTTCTCACACCTTGGCCATTATAAGCGCAAGCGCGGTGGTCCCATAGTCTCGCTGAGTTGGCATAAACCGAGCTTTAATACCGCATGCAGCCGAGCCCAGACATATGCAAGCCGGATATTTCGAATTATTTGTTGTATCGAACACATGAACACCCTTGAAAATTTGTGTAAACCGATAGAAGAAATTTCGCAGTAAATCGAACTGTAATGTCTCCAATCATTGAAGAAATCGAACGGCGCGCCACGCGCCTCCCGTAACAGCAGTCTTCGATCACCTTTAGCGTATAGAAACGGGTCGGCTGTGCAGCCTTGAGCAGCTGCTGGCAGCGCTTGCGATGTGAGAGCGCGTGACAAGGTGAACATGGGGATGAGCAAGTCGATGGCCTTCGTTTTCTTGTACTATGGCGTCTCGATCGGCCAGCGCCAGCAAAGACGCTCGAGAATCGAAACGTCTTATACTTTCTCCACTCCACATCGGTGTCATGCTGTGAAGAAGATTAAACTAAAGTCGATCAGAGGTCATTGCTTATATGTACAACGCCAGAAAACCTATAGTAAGGTGGCGCAGCAGGTGGGGCAGGGGGAGGAGGGTATTATTATGCATTCGTGGCTTTTGGTGGTCTGAAGGCGCAGAGGAGACCACCTGTACGTTATTTTAATGAATGACTATTCAATTTATAGTGCACATGCAATAGAACTATACACCTGATCATAAACTTCGACTATAGTCTCGAATTATACCGTCTGCAGCTGGTTTGATGTGGAACAGGTTATAAGCCTGAGAAGACCTAATGGGTGTTGCTTTTTCAGCTCCCAGCTGCGAATGAAGCTTTGCTGCAGGAAGTTCGCCGCTATAAATGGGTTCTGCATTGTATTGACGCGACGGCCTTAATGGCACCGTTCTCCAGATAAACCGGCAGCACCTTTGTGAGCGAGAAGTGGCAGGTGGTAGAAAGGAAGAGTGAGGACTGTCGGAAAAACAAAAGACCGTAGACAATATACATGTGATAAATACTTAATTTCTGTACCGTTTTAATGCTTATCTGTGAAATCATGCGCATGCTGTGTGCATATGTGTTATGAGAGATTATATGTTCAGCCAATCTCTAGCGTGTTTTCACTCATTCTTGTGCGTCATGTTTAGAGGATAACTAAACAAAACGTTTGCTTAAGCCAATTGCAATAATCTTAATACTCGCACATTATTATTTCTGTCGATATCTAGCTGGATTTCCCCCTATTAAGTCTTGATTTCTTGTTCCGATGGCCCACATTGAACAGCTTTTAACATTGCAGTAGACATCGATTTAAACCTCGTCACTTGTTAAGTGTTTACGCCACAGTACACTCGTGTACGACAAAAAGCCCGTTGTAGAGAGAAGAGTTCGATGTATATACTGCACCTTCCTACGGCGCTCCATGTATCTGTAAGTATTTGAACTAGTACTACTAGTTTTCAGGTAGAACATCGCATAAACTTACAGATGTCGAAAGGATTCGAAGAGTAGAGTTAGTTAAGATGGCTCAAGCTTTAAACTCTTTAGTTCGCTAACAGGTAAAGGTTTACTCTGAGCGGAGGCTTCGGCAAGAAAAAAAAAACAAACAGCAAACAAAAATTTGCGGATATTAATAACCTGCGCACCCAAACCTTGCCTCTACTTGATTCTATTTTTTTTTTTTTTTGCCATATTCAATCCTGTTCTGCACTGAATTCTGCAGTTGGTCTTTTCACCTGTTCTGTCTCAGTGTAATCAGTGATAATAAATGCGCCAATGTTTTTCTGTTCAGCTAGTTTCACCATGCCTAATAGACTAGATACGGTGTACCTAGCACAACATCCTTTGGACTGTTTTCTATTCAGTATCTATATAAAGGATATCGGGTTTATTTTGTAGTGTATTTGACGACTATATGTCCTATAATGCAGATAATGAAGCCGATCTGTTTAGAATGGGTAATAACACGTTGTTAAAAATGCTGGCCCTGAGTCAATAGCCGAACATCAATAGCATAAAATAAATGCAAATAAATTCAATTGAGTTTTATTACATTTTAAAAACAAACTCATGGCTCTGTGTCGCTAGTTCGAATTAGGTCTTCAATCCTTTAATATCATAAAGGGGAACAAAAAATTCGGTGCAACGTTTTCAAGCCAGGTGTGATGAAATAGCAATGGTAAACAAATAGCTAAGAAGCGGTCATCTGCTTTATAGCGCCCTATGTAGAACCCAGGACCTCCTGCCTATGAATATTAGGATACAAATTTCATGTGTCCTTTTTCGCTTACACCTGAATTATAATACCTTGGGAGCGACAACTACTATCGTTAAACAAATATCCTTCGTCCGTTGCTGCGTCCATAAAGAAACACTATACCTTGCCTAAACAACAAAGCGTACTATGTAATTTGAAAGGACTGCTTTATCAGGTGATTACTGATATTCAACCTCTTTGCAACTAGTGAGTCCTCTACCATTTCACCTTGCTTTGAAAAATATTAGCAATATTTAATGTACCTATAAGGACCGCAACCTCACATTCTAATACCTCAATATCACATGCCGGTCCAAAAATGTGAAATGCTACGCCACTGGCCCAACCACATTTTCTTTTTTTTTTTCTTTTTCTTTAACCCATAAAACGCAAGTTCCTTTAGATAAGCTGCATCATTCTAATATTATCAGTACAATATCAGAACGTGAACGTCTGCGCTCATTTTTTTTTTCGTCAAACCTGGGTTGTATAGCGTTTTTACCTTACAGTTTCACGTCATATTATTAAAGCAATAACGAAGTTGTTTTGTGCTTCTTACGCGCTCGTTGATAGTTTGCTGCATTGTTGCTACATGTATTGGAAGAGTATAGCTTTGTTTTTGCAGTGTATCATATAGTGCCTTTATCGCATGTATTCTTTTCGTTAACATTGGATAAAAACTATGCATTACTTTATTAGCAATATATAATTGTAGAAATTATCGTACTGCTGTCGTTGCTATCTGTCACCAACTGCCTGACCTCAAAAAGCTTTCATTTCAGCTTTTTGTCAGGGAACCTGCTAAAATTGTCAATCTTGAAAACAACTTTTTTTTTTTTTTTTTTTTCAACTGGGAAAAAACCCTGGTTCTAAAAATTCACACATACTAAATAGAGAGACAAAGGTGTGTGTGAACTGTGTGTAGGAATTTTTTGCGCCAGGGTTTTTTCCCAGTTTTAGAAGATGTTAGACCAACTAGCCCAGCAACATGGTTTGTTGAAAACAAAGTGACTAAAACTGAAAATAAAAGTTTAGCAGGAAGGAATATCTATGCATTTTGAAAAAGAAAAGTTAAGCACTGTAATTCAATTTTTTCCCCTGATATTGACGGAATTTTCGAGGTGTAACAGGACAAAAAAGCCATTAAATAGAGACGAGTTTAATGGAGGGAGTTTTCGGCTACGGTGTGGAACATTAGTGGATGATAGAAAACCTTAATGCATATATCTACAACATGGCTACCCCATTCACTTCAGAAACAGTCAAATAACGCTCAAAACTGAACGCATAGAATAGCGCGACGTTATATGGTGCATGCGCTACTCACGTCATTGCCTTTTTATGATTTCGTGGATTACGACCCATTTTTGGAAAACTTTGATAGAGCGCAAACACACACGACCACTAAGGACAAGAGACGAGACACAAGCGCCGACGAACCAACTCGCCCAGAAAGAAGTGTTAATGAAGTATCTTACGACCCATGGTTAACCAAACTTATTCCTACGGCGGTGCTGGCTGTAATTCGTTGGTCTCGTCTCCATACAAGTATACAAAGTTAGCCGCAGGTGGAAACGAGTTCACTGCAATCCGTCCACATAGTCGTCCCGGCTTAGCACATGCATATTTCAGTGCCCATCGAGAGGCGGCAGACAGGACAGAATAGGGCAGGAGTAAAAAGCAAAAGCAAAAAGAAAAAAAAAACATAAAAGAGCCGTCCGCTAATGTTGCAGAGTTCACGATGCCATGTCTGCCCAGCCCGGCGCTCACGATATAGGAGGGAAGGCACCGCTCTATAGAACGAGCGGTTACGAAGGAAAAAAGGGGGGGGGGGGGGGGGGGGGGGAGAGGAGCGATTTAATGTTGGGTGGAGACCCTCGTGCAAAACCATATGAGGGCCTCTCTCCTCAGAGTGCCCTTCTTTCCAAGCGCTGTCCCTCTCCACCCACAGCCGTTGAGGGCCAATTCTGCAACCTCCCACCTGGTCACGTATAGAGCCTGCGGTCGCTTCTCCGCACAAAGCTTGGTCCGTGTGCACGCACGATGACCATTGGCGACTCGCTTGTGCTGCCGAATAGATGGACCGCTTTTGGCGAAACGGAGGTGTCCCCTCCCCTCCCTCCCGCCACTTGATGACTGGAGAGGAGCCGACGATTGACCTGTGACCTCTTTCGTCACCGCGGGGCATTCTGATTTTCACTTGTCCCGACGTTGTCTCATTTAGTTATCGTTTTTTTTTTTCACCTCCCTCTATTCTGCGAACGCCATTCGCTGTATAATGCAAGAGACAAGAGTGCGGGAAGTTTTTCGGATTATGCTTCCTCAAGCCCTGCAGGCATGGAGTGAGTACAGACGACTAACCGTAAGAAGGTTGCAGCGTTTTAACTTAGTTTTGAGAAAGTTCAAGGCAAGTCACGACAGGGTCAGATAAATGTCTCAAGCTCTTGTTGCACTTGCTTGCTCTCAGTACAAAACCTGGTCGTGGCAGACGCGCGCTTCGAATCTGTTCTGTTGGGCCTGGAGGTCATTTAAACTCGTGTGCATTACGAGTCAAGTTTAGCGCTTACATCTGCGGCAAGATTCCTCAATATACCCATATATAAAAAAAAAGGTTGTGATTAACTTACATGCAGTAAACATAGCACACAGACTTTGTAAGCAGCCATGACTGACACGTTGACACATTCAAGGCCTCATCGTTCAAGGGGAGAATACGCATGTTTTTTCTGCAACTTCTAACCATAACATGGATATGAACTGCAAAGGCACTTCTTTTTCCAGGCGATGACTCATTGCCCGTGAGAGATGGTGGCATTGGGGGAGCTGTCTTGACATTTTTTTTTGTTTTTTTTTTGTTTGTTTGTGAGGTTTAACGTCCCAAAGCAACTCAGGCTATGAGAGACGCCGTGGTGGAGAACTCCGTAAATTTCGCCCACCTGGGGTTCTATAACGTGCACTGACATCGCACAGCACACGGGCTCCTTGCTTTTCGCCTCTATCGAGGAGCTGCCGCCGAGGCCGGGATTCGATCCCGCGTCCTTGGGCACAGTAGTCGAGCGCCGTAACCACTGCGCCACCCCGGCGGGGTGTGTGCTTGCGGTGTATGCGTTAAAGAAAATGCTTGAACTATCATTATCTACCTGCTTCATAGGACGAACGCCTTGTTCAGAATAACAAGAAAAAAAACCCAAAAAGGTAGAAAAGCATGCAACTGACAAGAAAAGTTAAATGCACAGCTAGTCACATATGTGGATATTGCCTCTTTGCCTGCCTATTTTTGTGTAATCTTGCTGGGATGTAACGAGAATTTCACGCATCAAAGAAACGTGTCCTTACGAGCCCGGGGTATCAAATCAAATTCGAATTTGTTTCCGAGTGTCCCCAGGTGGTCGAAATTACTCCGTAGCCCTCCACTACGGCTCCTCTTTCTCTCTTTCCACTTTCATTCCCACCTTCCTCCCTTCCCTTACGGCGCGGTTCGGGTGTCCACAGAGCAAGTGTGACAGTTACTGCGCCTTTCGCTTCCTGTGAACCAATTTAACTTAACTTTCCGAGTGTAGCTTGATTAGCGCCCGCCTTACACAAACGCGCAGCCTCTGCAGCACAAGTTACGTGACAGAAAATAGGAAGAGGCAACCTTGTACACCTATCGGACATCATTAGCAGAACGAAATTATAAACTGTAATTGGTTCACAGGAAGGGAAAGGCTCAGTATCTGTCTCACTTGTTTTCTGTGGACACCTGACCCGCGCCGTAATGGAAGGGAAGGTGGGAGAGAAAGTGAAAAGAGAGAAAGGGGAGCCGTAGTGGAGGACTACGGTGAGTTTCGACCACCTGCAGGATCTTTAACGTTCGCTAACATCGCACAGCACGCGGACGCCTCTTCATTTAGAAATAAATACGTCTTTAGGCTCGATGTCATTGTCTCTTTTTTTTTTTGTTTGCGTGTGTATGGAAAAGGAAACGTGTGCAATGTAGTGTGTATACGCATGCGATCATACAAAACCTGGCTTATATTCACAATAGCGCGAATCTATTTTCTTCTCTACTTATCGTTTTTTTTTTTTTTTTTTTTTTTTTTTTTTTTTTTTTTTTTAACGAATCATTTGGCTGTGCAAGGCCAAGCCGAAAACGTGACGTATCTGCGAGAAAAACCGCCCACACTGGTCGTCGCGGGCCTTAGCTTGGAAAACGGACTCTTAAGCTGTGGGCTGCGTTCGCGTCGTCACTTGTGCCCGGGCGCGACCCCTGGTGCTCGAAAGAGGAGACTGTTATTTTCTCTCTCCGTTTCGTGCACGGACGGTGGCGGCCCGCTGAAAAGGTGCTAATGCCAGTTTTTATTGTCGCACGCCGAGCTCACGCGCTCTTCCAGGAATCGTGAACGGCCCCCTGCGTGTATCCTCCCACGTTCACTTTTCGAAAAGAAGGCAAAAGAAGAAGGATCACGACTCCCATCTCCGTGAACACTCGCTCGGCCATTTGTGAGCGCGTGCGCGTCTGTACGTGTGTGTTTACGTTGACTACATTATTTGTTTTGTTTTGACTCTCTCCTGACCCGCTCGAAAAGCATGCCTTCGAATGGTGTAAGGCAGCTGTGGGAGCGCGTCGTCCCCAATATCCGCTCGCAAACATGAGAGCAAAAATAAATAAATGAATAAATAAATTATTGCAAAAAAACAACAACAACGAAATTCGCATAACGTGCCAGCCTAAAGCATGGCTCTTTTTAAATGTATTGTCGAATTCCTAGTTGGACGGAACTTAATATACAAAGCAAGCCAGTGTGCTTGCAGACACAGTTTATAGGCATTTAAAAAGTTGTCATTAACTTTGCACCTATATATAGCTACATTCTCTGTTGCTCTCAGTTACATATATCCCTAGAGAAAAAACCCTATGAGTCACAATAACCTCATATAGATTTCTCATACTAAACTCATACTAAACTCGTACAAATCTCATATAATCTCATACAAATATCATTCAACTTGTGAGAAATATATGAGATAGCATAAGATTTGTATGAGTTTTGTATGAGTTTAGTATGAGAAATCGGTATGAGGTTATTGTGACTCATATGGGTTTTTCGCTAGGTATGATCGTAGAATATACAAATATCCTGGATTGCACTTCTGTAACTATCTTCTAAATGGTCAACGCACATCAAGGACGTCACTTCAGCATCGCACCGATACCTAGGTTATTTGGTTCCATGAAGTTCGCTCCTGTCCATGTAATGTTATTTGCCTACACCCCATCCACACGCCCTAAATTAGAATATTCGGCCGCCATTTGGCAAAAATGCCAACAATTTCAAAACAGCGCGGTTATATTTGCCTATTTTCATAAATCGTCTGTAACCAAATTAAAGAACCGTACCCGGCTTATCAGTACTAAACCCTTCTTTCATACATTTTGCTATTCAAGGATACATCGCAAAACACACCCCGTTTTCAGCTCGTCACAAAAACAGTAAACCCCTCTCAAAAACAGAAACATTTGGACAGTCTTTCTGGAACACTTTCAAAACGTTGCTGTAGTTCTTGCTAAGTTCAACGGTGTTCGCCAAACTGTTCGACGTATTTTATTTTCCAGTATACTTTACTCAAACGTACATATGTTACGCTGTGTTTTTAGTTTGCAGTTTATATTGCTAACTACTAACGCCTTATCCTGTTCTCATCCATCGTTGGGCGCGTCTGTTTATCTGTTTCTGTTATCGCTTTTGTAACTATTTTAGCTTTATGCATTGTGATATTGTGAGCGGTTTGCCTGTGTCAAATTTTAATTTAGTACATCTATGCTGGAATCTGGCAGAATATGGTCGTTTTTGTTGTTATAGTTCTGAACACTCAGTCCTCATGCAATACCTTTACTAGGGTCACTGAAGGCAAATAAATAAATAAATAAATAAATAAATAAATAAATAAATAAATAAATAAATAAATAAATAAATAAATAAATAAATAAATAAATAAATAAATAAATAAATAAATAAATAAATAAATAAATAAATCTCTAATCAACGCCGGGCTGAAGCATGCGCAGCGAACTCCATCGGCGCGCATGGAAAAGCGTCGGTTGCTGCATCGCCTGAGAAGTTCGCCGAATTTGACGTCACAAATTTGCTGCGAAAATGTATACCTTAACAGCACTGCTACACAGACGTTTGTATTTCTGCAGTAAATAAGAGTCGCTAATCTTCACTGCATGAGTTTTGTGGTGTCAGCAATGCTGTTCGGTTCAAATACAATGCAGGACCACGACAGTGTTCTTGTTATAAAGCGCATTTAGTCTGCATTTCGGAGGAGATGAGTGTGCGGCTTGGAGGCTCCATGGGATTATGGTTCACACTTTTTTATGAAACATAACTGCGCACACTCGCGCACATCAAAAGCGAGAAGATATTTATAATCTACAGTTGCTGGCCTTACTAGTAAAGCATGCGTGCATGGTATTATGGTGATTCATTATTCACAGAGATCTGGGGGTACGAGGAGGCGATTCTAACTTTGTTTAAATTCCATGCCATGTTTTTTTTTTTTTTTTTTTTGCACTTGAATTGTCCCATTGGCCCATATATAGCTGGAATGAGTCATACAGACGAGTGGATGGCACATGTTAAAATTAAATCGGAAGGAAAGAATGGCTTCATAGCTGTCTTAATTGGTTTGGTTTGGTCTGTTTTATGGAGTTTAACGTTCCAAAGCGACTCACTTACTAATTTCGAAAAATCCGAGAGCAAAAGACGCTGTTAATCGTTACCATAAAACGGTTGGCCGAAAACTCTATACCTATTTATAGTCTGAGATCGGGGAGCAACCATCCTCAACACAGCCATAACCTGTTGGTCGTGAGGACCACCAGTCTCCTGAAAAATCTGCTTTGCTTTTAGCCCTTCAACAAGTGTGCCAACATAGAAGAAATGACAAAAAATGGTAGAGCCAAGCTTAGCGCATCAGTCAGCGCGAGCTGGTTGGTCTCTGCCGCCGAAATGTGAAGGGCGATAAGAGTGATTCGAGCCTTCGGATCGAGGCCATGACAACATCACCGTTGAACAGGAGCTCTGAAAACAGGCTGTGCTGTCTATTCCTGTCCTTTCCCGTAGTAACGAGCGGGAGCACTCCGAAATGTCTCTAGCGCATTCAGCGTGGCATGACTGCCCAAGCGGACGCTGCCAGGAGTTCAAACTTTGACTTGCAAGTGAAAGAAGCGTCCACGTGGTCTTGCTTTGGAACAGACTTGCACACAATGGAAGTTGATAAGACGGCAACGTGCAGCATGAGAAAGTACTATTTAACACGCGCAATAAGAGGCTGCAGCAATGGCTTAAATAAAAGACAATTTTACACCGCAATTATCTTACCGTATAACTACCATTTGTTGATCAGCCTTTAGACACGCTCTTTCTAATAGTATTGGCCGCGGAAAACGCGCATGGCAGACCGACGTTGCGATTATGTTGTTTCTGAAGGACAGTTTGTGCACGATGATTGTTCATTTTAGGAACTTGCATTTATGTACCGTCTTTGCCAAAAGTAACAGGGCTGCGTGTTCCACTTCTACGTCGGGTAGCAGGTAATTCGGACCACTTCTGAAGCTGTAAATCTGTGCAAAGTAGAAGCGAGCTCTTCTCCTCACTTCTTAACAAACTGTAATCCCCTGGGAATCATGCATGTTGTCTTCAGAATACAAGCGAGAAGCAAAACATGCAGCCTGGATGCTTTTGGCAAAGGCGGTACATGCCGAATTCAAACGGGATTCGAGAGGCACTCACTCTTGGTCATAGGTCCTGCATTACCTCCTGTTTAGAGCTTCGTTGACTAGGTATGTCCTATTGCATCGTGCATATCTGACGCTGTTTTCCTCATATTGTGCACATATGCACATAAAACACTGTTTCAACGCAATGAAAGAAAATGTCTTAGTTGCCTAATGCAGCGGCCAGGGACGCTGACCCGCGCATTTCATCGGTAGTTTGAATCATATTTACGGCCTTTAGGTTAATTTTATAATCTGCGTTTTAATTGTTATGCGTTTATCGCGTGGTGCGTGACGTCATACTGTGAGGATGGCCTCGGGGGTGCAAGTGCTGCTCCATTTTTTTTTTTTTTACCGTCAAATATAAAGGAACTCGGTTTTTTGTCATAAAATACGTCATTTTATTGCCAACTGAAAGTGAAATCCTATCCAATTCGTTCAAGCGACTGTGAGATCAGATCGACGGTATAGAGAGTTGCGCATCCGGGATATATATGGTAGCCGTCATATATCAGAAACAATGACATGAGAGGTATAACATATCTCGCGCTGGGCCTACTACATGTAGAACTTTCGTAGACGAGAAAAGCATGACACATGATAAATATACTTTGCAATTAAATTTAAAATGAGTTAGAAAGGACTAAAGCAAATGATTTTATAAAAAGAAAATAACAGTCCTGTGCACGTGACGTATAGAACCTTGGTGGAGAGCGAAGTGAGAGCAAGCGGAGCCCGCATTGCAAGCTACTGCGAGCTGTTAGGATACTTGCCCGGTTACAAAGAACTCGGGTTGATCTACTGTTTTTCCTGCTAACACAATCAGGTACTTCCCCATCCAGCCTCTTTGTCAATCAGAAGCATGTCAAGCGTATACGTCAGACAAAAACATTCTTGAGATGTTTTGGTGGTGACCTGATCACTAGATACACTTTTCTTAAGTCTTTTGGAAAGTCATATACAGGGCTTATCGTCAACGTGTTGAAGTTAAGGAAGCCCTGTCATTGCTCGAGCGAAAACGTGAGGAGCCACTGGAAAAGTAAAGAAGCTGATGGAGGAAATGGCTGTCTATCCTCCTTGAAAGCACCGCTGACCAGTGCCCGGGAACTTGACAGCTGAGACAAATAGGATCAAAGGATGATCAAAATATGACAAGCGACAGCGTACTTCACAGTGATATAACTCCAAACTAGCGGCGGTACATAATTGAGCGCAACACAGTGGTAGACTGCGCTTGAATCTATATATCAAGCCATAATAAGCAAAAGCACTTAGGGCCAAATTCTAGAACGCTCCTAGTTGCCTCCCACGAAAAGCCCTCTTTGTTTCCTCAACTCAAGGGAGTATTTAAGGGCGCGATCTAATTTTCGAATTATCCTTAGCTGCTCCTTTATTCAACGGAGTCGCTCAAAGTGACGAGGGCTCGCTATAGTTCGCCTCTGTTATGGAGAATTTGAATCTAATAATAAAGATATATTTCCCTAAATCGGGGAAAAAAATAGAGTATACATATATAAGAATGATTTTTTTTTTTATATATACGATCCTGCGTGCCCTGTTTTTGCATTTTACGTGTATTTTTTAAATGCTGTTGATGACTTCATTGTTCTTCTGGCAACGTGCGATTGCTTACAGGGTAGTGGCTTTGCAGGGGCAGCAGTAACGTTCGCTCTGTCAATGTGAACTAATTGACGTCGTCCCAGCCACTACAGACGCGCTACTGCGCAAGCACAGATGGAGCCGTTGGGCAGTGAAGCAAGCTTTCAGGCCAAGGAACGAAGTGAGCATGTACGAAGGTAGCCTTGCACCTATAAAAAAGGACGTTCCAAAGGAGGCCTTACTAAGGCATTTGTAAGGATTGACCGAAGGAAGGTAAGCATGCTCACAGTGGTAAGGAGCGTTTTAAAATTTGGTCCTTATAGTCAAACTTGGTGTTCAGTCGTGAATTGCACAAGCATGCATTCCGTTTTCCTTCTTTCCGAATCGTTGCTCAGATGAAGTGTGATAGTTCAAACACCTGCACATGTTTTTAATTTTTTTCTCTTTTCAGAGATGTGTGAGTAACCAGCAAAGCATTGGATGCTGAATAAAAAGGAAACGAATTTCTTTTTTCTACTGTAACGAATAGAAATTTTGTAATTATTAAAGGCGCTTTACCGTTGCACGTGTTCTATAAATATACTTAAAATGCTCCAAAATTCCTTTTTATTGCTTCATATTTGCTCTAAACTGACATTATTACGGCTCCCCGAGCTACTGCAAAAATTCTTGAGCCTCCTTCAGCCTCGTATCAGAAATTCGCCGGTGCGCCATCTGTCGGTGCGTGCGTGCGCGAAAATATGAGAATTTATGTGCGAACGCATATCAGTACAATAAAACTCGTCGTTTCAGTTGCCCCGTTTCAGGTTTGGTTGCGTGATTGTTCCGGGCCATAATTTCAGGTGGTGCTGGAGGTGACAAGTGGAATATTTGATGCATCATACCGTAATCGCGTTAATCTTCAAAGTATACTGCGCACACACTAAAACAAGGACGTGAAGGTACACACAACAAGCGCGTTGTTGTGTGTGCCCTCAAGTCCTCGTTTTTCGGTGTGCAGTGTACTTCGAAGATACGTCAAACCAACCAAACCATCTCTATCTGAACTACTTATTTTCATCTCATTGGAAGAAACGGAGTTTTTATGTAGCCGAAAAACGAGCCTTGTTTCAACCCCAGTAAGAATTTATTTTCACCAGATCAAGTCATGCTATAGGTCGGGCGATGCAGATAGAAGGCGCCTACTTTCAAGTGAAGGTCCATTCGAAGCAGTGTATACGCACAATTTTTACGGCACGCATGCAGAAGTGCGATGGACCTGTTTGACTATACCAGACATTTGGTAGATAATGTTGGCGAAGATATGTCGGTGTTAAACCTCAATATGCTTTGCAATCACGCGATACGCTTATTTGGCTTGATTTGTATATCGCGATTGTTGCCCCACTTAATTTCCGTGAGTGTCATCCGCACTGCTGCCTCAAAGCAGGTCTTGAAAAATGGCTAACATGAACTCGCGAGACAGCGAATAAACAGGTGGAGAAAGACGAATAAAAATAAGCAAAAAAAAAAGCAAGATGGTGAACTCAAGGTTTTATTTTATTTTAAAACAGCGCTAGAACACGGACAGATATATAAAGAGACAAACACATCTTTTATCGATATCTGCCCGTGTTCTATAGCGCTGTTTTTAAATAATGTTCAACCAACTCGCCCAACAAGCCACTTTACTTAATTTTATTTCAAGGTTCTAGATTTTGTTTTGTTTTGTGACCTGAGTTAAATCTGTCAGCCCGCATATCCGCTCGCTTCATCGGTCGCCGGCACAGACGCCATTTAAGCGACGACGCGAGTGCTCTGCTAGTCTGGCGCGTCCTCCGACAACGACGAGCTCTGTTCGCGCGGCCTGGCCGGACTTTCTCCGCGGTCGGCGGAGATCTCTTCTTGCCGCCACTGGTCGAAGAAGCGGCACCGTGGGCACGTGCGCTTTCTGCGATCGGTCATTAAGATAGACTACGCACGGTCGTATCGGGGTCGAGCTATACGGAGAGGGCCTGTTCCTCGCACCATCGAGGAGTGCCTGCTCGCTTGCTTTGCCTGCTTCTGCCGCGACTACCTGATTTACACCGTGTCCCTAAGAGCTTCCTTTTTTTTCGCGTACACGCGAGCGGCACACGTGCCCCCGCGCGAGCAACCCGATTGCTTTCCGTGGCTGTCTGCATCTTCTCTTCTTATTACCGGTGCAGCATATGGGACCTGTATGCGGGCAGACATGTTGGTCCCCTTTTGGACTGGACCGTGTAGTACCGGACCAGAGATCTCTTTTTTTTTTTTTCTTTTGCTTCAATAAACTTTACCTTCTTTCTCTTTCAGCTGCTGTGGAAGCTCAGAGGATGTGGCGTTAGTCTGCAGGCGGAGTTGGCGGATCATCGCGGCTTCAAGGTTTTCATTAGTGTGTTCAAACCCGTGCCAATTCAGCGGCCAAGTATCTTTGTCTTTTATAGCAGTTATTTTAAACTTGTACACTTCTTAATCATATATCTCTATATTTTCTGTTCCGCACTTTTGTTTTGTTGCTTGCCGCGTGCTCGTTATAAAGAAAAAGTGGCATTTCGAATAAATGATGTCACTTGACCAAATTTATGTTTTCAGCAGAAAACTTCAAATCTCAGCAATAGTCCAAAAACTTCTAAAATTTCATTTTTTTTTCTCAGCGCTCCAGCCGCACTTCGGGACTTTCCGCCGCACTAATCTGATAGCTATGGACAAGATATTTAAAGTCTATCCAGCGAGCTCTATGCTCACCCATACAATAGCCGAAATAGTCAGGACAATAATGTGATTATATCAGTATATAATAAACATCACTCAGACGCTCGGCCAGTAACAAAGGACGAGGTTAAGAAACCGTTGGGAGCTATGAAAGCGGGGAAAGTAGCTGGGGAGGATCAGGCAACTACAAATTTGTCGAAGGGAAGGGAGCGGGAATATCGTGCTAGAAAAACTGGCCACCCTGTACGCTCAATATCTGGTGACATCGGCGGCACCAGAATCATGGAAGAACGTTAACATTATCTTAATTCATAAGGAAGGGAATGCTAAATACAGATCACTCAGCTTACTGTCCCTTTACGCATAAGATGTTTACTAAGGTAATCGCTAAGTTAATCCATGTTAAATTACAAAACGCGAGGCACTGAATGCGACCACATAAATTTCTTGTCCGCTGTCCCCTCAATGCAAGACAACATGCCGCCAATAAACCTGAGGCCACTGTTGAGACATATGAGCCCTCTCCTCTAGATGTTCGATTTTGTGACATCCCTATGATTAACGTAATATACCCCTATATATCGTTTACTTTTCGCTCACCGGTTTCGCAAGCACTGTTAAAAAACATTACAAGGGGTCAACGCTGCTGAACCAAATATTGAGCGAAAGCATTAGCTGCGGGTGACCGAGCGTTCTTCTTCAGCCCGCATATAAAGCCCCGCTTTAACCAAGCCGTATGAACGTGCCTTAGTGGCCTATAGGGGTAACGTGAATGCCAGGGTCCTATAGCAGGCTGATTCTGACATAACCGTCCCATGTGAAACGAGAGATCCAAGTTGGCAGCTTTTGGCAGTCCACGTGGGGTGTGACGTCACAGCGTCACGTGGGTAAGACGTGGCTACCAGCCGCGCTACGCTGAAGGCTCGAAACCTATAGAGTAGTATTGCTTTCACAATAAAAGAAAAGTTTCTAATAACGTGACACGAGCCTACACGGAAGAGTCATAAGGCTTTGATATGTTAGATATTTAAAAATATCATCTGACTTTATACACAGCGAGTTTGTGGTAATGCCGCAATATACATTTGACATTACCGCTTCAACAGGCGTCTGCCTCAGCGTTGAGACAGTGGGCCTATATACCAAGTGGCCTCAAGCATACCTCGTGATCACAATGTTTGTTTGTTTATTTATTTATTTATTTATTTATTTATTTATTTATTTATTTATTTATTTATTTATTTATTTATTTATTTATTTATTTATTTATTTATTTATTTATAAAAATACCTGCGGCGCCTCTAGGGCATTATTGCAAGGAGTCAGCTGCAGGAAATCATACATGCTTCAAATTAATAATGTCAAAACAAATCAAAATAGCTATGCATAGCTGTAAGAAGAAAATGACAAAATAGGAAATATCGATAAATCATTTCGACGACAACGATTCAGGGCGACGTGGTTTAAAAATTGGCACATAGTAAATGAAGATAGTCACATGAGATGTAATTAATGCCACGGCCAAAACAAATGAACTAAAGGGAATTTATGCATATACGGCAGGCTGTACATTCGATAGAAAAGAAGCTCGGAACACGTTATGCATACCCCAATTCTCTTGGGAAACCTATTGAAGTGCGTGGTAATATGAACTAAGATAAACGCCAGTTCGACAGGGGGTTTCGAAAACTTTCAGCTCGTGATCACATCGTTTAGAAATGATATTGCGAGAGGAAATGTACGAGTTCTTGTTTATTCCCGTGAGACCAGAGTAAATTCGGGAGAAAAAGTTATAATTTTGCAGTTAATCAGCGGTGGGCTAGAGTTTCCCATCCATGACTCTCTTTACTTAATGTTATACTGCTCCGAAAGTTATAATTACCAGAAACAAATCTCGCTGCGCGGTTTCAGATGCGTTCAAGTTTTTCTATAAGATAAAAGTTTTGAAGGCCTCGAATCGCGCAAAGGGTACTCGAGTACCGGAAGAACATTTGTCTCGTAAACTAGTTCTACTTTGTTCAATGTCAAATTTTCGGAAAAATAGAACTCGAGATATTTATAATGTTGGAGTATTTCAATATGTAGTCCGTCCAAATCATAGACTGATCTCGCAGGAAAACGTTCGCGGCCGACTGAATGATACAAGCTGACATTTGGAACTGTTTAAAGACATGTCCCACTTAGTGCACCAGGTATGAACTTTGTTCAGCTCACTTTGTCAAGTGCTACCAACTTGATCATTTTCTATATTTCTGTAAATGACGCAGCCTTAAAACTATATATATAAGGAAATAACTGCTACTCATTCAGGGAATAATGCTATATAGTGGCGACGCATTTAGCTCCAAGGAATCGACCCTTGCACTCTTTTCATTTATTTCCGGCTTAGAATCGTTTTAACCGAGAGTAGTACATGATTTATGCTACGCATCCTGAGACAAAAGGGGCTAAATATGACGCAAGGGTCAGTTTTTCGAAGACTATAACTAGCCCGTCGTGACGATTATTCCCTTGGAACCCAAGCGCAGAGGGACATCAGCCACATTTATAACCTTCTTACAGATTAACCGCTCCTCGCCAGGACGAAGAGCTCCCGTTTTAGACAGAGCATGCATGGCGGCCCAAGCCGCGAATAAAATGTCAGAGCAGCAGACTCACTCACCTCTCTGGACGATCTTGCCGAAAAGCGACTTTCCGCGCATATACTCTGGCGTTGGGCAGTTCCAGCGCCTGTTTTGAAACTGGTGCTTGCACTCGGCGATGGCCAGCCGCATTCCGCGCGCGATGGCCTGCAGCGAGCCCGGGTTGGCACGCACCAGTCCGCGCTGTTTGCGCCGAAGCGGCACACTCAGCTGCAGCTGCGTGCCGCTCATCACGGGGCTGCCCAGAGCGGTGGCCACCACGGCGTTGTTGGGCTCCTCCGGTCCGCCCGACGCAAGGCCCCTGCGAAGAACACGCGCGTGGCACAGAAAGTCGTTACGTAGGCTTGGGGCACGCCGTTTTTTATTTGAGCGACTCTTTTTTTCTCTCTTTCGTATTATACCGCACACGACAGCTGCTCCACAATATGGAGCATATTCAAGGCAGCGTGGACACATCTCACCATACCACCCACTAAAAAAAAAATAATAAAAAATTCCCTTATAGCCGAACGAGCGTGACTTCAAGAATATGGTCGTGAGAAACACGAGCATGGCACTGGCAGGTGTAGCTAGCTGCAGCTGGCAATTGATTCTCGATAGTATGTGCGCGCACGACTTAACCAGACCACAGAATATCAGAGAGTTGGGAGAGGTTGCCAACTCGCATTGCACATTTGAAGTGGGAAGGTGGAGTAAGGACAAACCTTCCAGTGCACTTGAGTGCCGAGGTATACACACTCTACACCTAAGTTACGCAGGTACTTTCATACGGTTTGGTTAAAGCGGGACTTTACTATGTCGCGTTACTCCCTATACGCTACCGCGTCATAACTTTAAAGGCGGAGCTTAAGAGTCCCGCATAACGTTTTTTTTTTTTCTCTTCTTTACACTTGACATGCTTGGATGAGGATGCCACTTGACCACTCCGAGAACATGGGCATCAAGGATTGCACATGTCTCCCTCGGATATTAGTTCCATTGCAAAGGTTTGCCAATGCAAGGCACATTTATTTGCTTTGTGGCATACAATGTTTTTCGAAAGTTTCTACGTCACTGTGACGTCATAGCAAGCTACCGCTCGCACTGCGGCTTGTCTGGCAACCATGGCACCACGAATGATTTAGGCTGTAATAAAGGTAGGCTGTTTTTCTTGTCTAAACCTGCTAGAGAGCACGAGGAGCGTTATATAGAAGAACCAGTTGCGTAGTTATGTTACTCCTCTGGTAATGCGCACCCTGTGTGCTCTATAAAAAGTTCGTTAGTGCGAGATATTTTAGACAGCAGTGTTTGAAGCCTATAATAGCAGGTAGGTGAAGAGTAATGTCTTTCCTACTGAAAACATTTCACAAAGGCCGTTATGTTCCCATTTTCGGCCCTTCAAGCTTCGATGAGTGGTGACAAATGACCACATCCGTAACATAGTAACTGCCATACCTACCAGCCGCCTTTTAAGAAACGTCGAAAATAATAGTTGATGGATGATACCACTGGCAACAAATGTTTACATAAACCTATAAGAAAAGAAACAGGAAACAGGAAACACAGAAACAGAAACAGGAAAAACAGGAAAGGAAGTAGCAAAAAAAAAAAATCTCCTCTAATCTAGATTAGTTGCCCTTTAACGGTACGAGCTGCAAGTTATTGTTGTGTGCTTTTATACCGCATCATTCTTTTTGTTCTGCGTGTCAACTATTGGACGGTATAAAAATGACTTGCACAGTATACAACTGGGTGTTTCGAAGTCAGAAAAAGGCAGATAAACTTGTCCACGAATGCGATTGAATACAAGTTAGAAATAAAAATAGCACAGTAAGGCGATAAATTAATAAAATATAAACATCATACGTAAGCCCCAGATATTGCAGCACGCGCCTTCACACAAAGCAGAGAAACAGTAAGAAATCTGCAGAAATGGAACTGCCGGGATAGCTGCATAACTTGCAGCGGAAAGAGTGGTGGCTGAAGAAAAAGAAAGGCCGCTATGCGTAAACACTTTTTTCGCACCCCGACATTTCGGAAAATTTCAGGGAAAAGGTATTTGGACGTAATTTTTCACAGATATATGGTATAACTGTACCATATAAATCAATATATGCGCAGAATCCGCGGCGTGTAATGCTTTTGCTGCTTATTTTCGAATACTCATTGCGTTGAAATTTAAGGAAGTGTTTAGTATTTATTGGAAGCGTATACAAACTTCAGAAGCGAAATATTGCCAGAACAATGCCTGTGATTTTTCGCTCACGACACCTAAAACGCCGCTGTGCCGGATTTTATGGCGAACGCCTTCAGCGTTATCGCGTTGATATATTCATAAAATTGTTACAATATACCGCAATTGCTTCAGTTATGAATGCATCCTACTGGCCTTTTTATGGGTTCTTTTTACTACTTCGATGACGAAAAACGACCAAGAATCTTCGCATTCACCGCCATAGCAGTAAAATGTTGCTGAAATGCTATAACATTCCGTTTTTATGGTATACAGTGGTCATCATGTTGGCTATCTCTGTTTTTAATTACATTTGCTCGAAGGGCAACGGCTGGCTATCAAGAGGAACATAGCATTATGGTTGCCACCGAGGTTAGCAGAAATGCACTCATATTTTTACGATTAGCGTATATAACCTCTGAAGGCATATGGCGACAAAAAAAACAAGGGGGACACATAAGCTTCGCCTTTAAGAATATGACGCGACTGCATTAACAGCTCTCGTCAGTCGTCTAATCTTGCGGTTCCTCACTCGCATACATGTCTTTTGTTCCTCTCTTAATCACTAACATTTTAATTTCTGAGTCTAATATCCCTCACATAATCATTGTCACATAGCCATATAAGCCACCGCGTTATATGAAAGACCCCTCCGGGGCAGGTAAAAAGTCCCACGTTAACCCAAGACGCACGAATACGCCTGCGTGACCTAGTCTAATCCGGATCCAGAGGTCACGTTGGGCTTTGTACGGGGGCGTAAGTGCGCAATCAGGCTTTAATGTGAGCATTTTGTCTGCGCCCCAAACATCTGGATGATGTAAAAATTTGAATTTGAATTTGATTCCGATCTCGTTTACCCTATTGTCTCATGTGCACAGCGTCCGCCAACTCGGACTTGTCGCGTGACTTCACCAAACGTCACCCACGGTCATATTACCTGCCAACTACCGCCCACCAGAGTCACGCCCATGATTATTTCATTCAGAGCGTTGATGCCGACAACATCGACGCCGATTCTTTTGGAAAACGGGGCATTTAATGTTATTGCTTTAACCCAAACGTTGCCACCCGAAATCAAGTTCATCCCGCTCGTTCTGATTGCTGATGCATGCGTCCCTCAAACGCAGAAAAAAAAAAAGAAGAAATGTCGACCGCATTCCTGCATTAGGATGTCATTAACAAGGACTTGTCTCCAATCTTCTAGGGGCTAAACCACCCCATATTTTGCTCCACAATACCTAATACTCAGCACAATATTTCATAGTTGGCATGCAAGATTGTTCTTCAGCCGCCAGGATTCATTCCATACCATCTGCGTACAACAGGGAGGCGCAAAGATATATGCAGGGCATGTTCAAACCGGGGAGAGGGAGCGAGACATCGAAGCTCACAACGCGAAGAGCTCGAAATTTGATCGTCCGATTGGAGGACAGTGTTCCTCCTCCTCCCTAATTCAAAACGACGTGGGAACGGTATAACAAACACGGCGGGCTCTTATCTCACCAAACAAGACGGATGGGTGACGTCACTGCGCGGATTCCGCTTGCCTCCAACTGTCGCGGAGATTGAGTAGAAGCATAGAGCTCTGGAAACGCGACGCGACTGCAGCCACGAAAGGCGATCCTCCGTAGAATGCCGGATCGCTATCGCGACCAAAGCAGCATCTCTACGTGCTCGTTATAGAGCATCGATGGTTCACGTCCGACCAGAATTAAAGGGCTGCTAATTTGTTATACTGGTGCGATATAAATCGCGCCTTTTTTTCAAACGTTACGCCATATATAGAACACACTGGCGAATGCGAGAGCACTCTTCTTACGCACCAGAGGGCCCACAGTCTTTCGATTTCTTTCTCGCTGCAGCATCCTTCTTTGTTCGTTATTTGGATTTCCGGTCATCGGAATGTGCAGCGCGACCTGAGCTACAACTTCGGAAGCTTTTTTGGGAGCGATAAAATCGAGCATGCACCAGAAGCATCCGAAGTCTTTCACGTGTGCCTCGTGCGAGCTTTCGCGGGGTCAGAGAAGAGAGAGGCGGCGCGGCCCATAGCGACATGCCTCGTCGCGGACGGAACTGCTGCCAGGGCTAGGCAGCGTTGGGATTCGCATTCCTCAAAGAGATGCGAGACCAAAGACCACCACCAGCTCACTGTGTTCTTCAGTGCTTCGTGTTGGCGCAGCTAGGTCTGGGGGGAAGTGGAGGACAAGGAAGGCAGGGGCGGTTAGAGCTGCAGACTTTTTCTCCGATGCTCATGCATGATAAGCATTGTGGCCACAGAAATGTTCCTGGTCTCAGAGAGGAACCGTCCATCAGGAAGAGAGAGGCCGCACGGCGCGCTAAGAGCGGGACACCTTACATAACCTGGCTCCTTCGCCGACGTTTTCGGACCACATTGCTTTTGTTTGCATCATGCGGAGAGAGAGAGAGAAAGAGAGAAGGGGGACGCTACCGCGTACAACCTGTGCATGCACTTTCCGTAACGCCCGTCCCGTAGCGATCGCTCTTGGGCGCCGCTGTTTCTTCTGCCCGGACAGTCTCTACAGAGAGTACGCAGACGGGGACGCGAGCTCGTGCGCGTCCGCGATGTTGCGCTCTTCTTATAGACAGAGAACAGCGCAGGAAAGAATGGAGTGAGGCAGTTGCGACGTCGTTGATGGAAGAGGCGGAGTCTCGGGTCGAAGCTTCTTTCTTTTCCGTAATGGGCCACTCAAACCTCGAAGAAGGCAGCATCTCGTGTGTATACGGAGATATGCGAAGAGCGAAAGGCGGGAGTAGAAGCTGCCCTCGTGCGAACTGCCTAAGTCACTTCAACGCGGGCGCAGCGGGCATCCTATACAGGTGACGTCTTGACGTGAATTCGAGTTGGTGCGGGTGCGCGCGCGTGAAACACGCTGTGTACAGAGTGAGGTGGCTGTGGCTGCACACGGGGAGTGGCTTTTCCGTTGTTCAGTAGTGACAAGCCGAGAGATGTCGATAACATCTACGACACGAGAGCGTTGTTTTGCTCTCGGCTTCTGCTGTTACTTCTTCTGACGAGCTCCGGTCGGCGCAGTCCAGTTGATGTTTAGTTGATGTGCGAATTCTTTCTGCGCTTTGGGCGTCTTCCCATGACCTGTGAGCATCCTCACATTTTTTTAAGCCCGCAACTGACGTGTATGTGTGTGCGTGTGTGCGCGCATGTGTGTTTGTGTGAGCATGTGCGTGTGTTGGTACTACGCGAGCAGGTTATAGGGAATGAGCGCGCGTCAAATCCTTGAGAAAACATCATGTCGACTGGCAGCGCGAACACCCTCTCGAATTGACACGCCCGTCGTCCTCCTGTCGATTGGAAGACATACGCTCGTAACAAGCAAAACAACATTGTCTGATATGCCCAAGACGTTGTTTCTCACGAAAGATATGCCAAGAATGCGGTCTACAGGAAAGACCGCGAAATTTTATATCTTGCAAGGGCCTCAAAGAGGACCGTAAGAATGCATGCTGTCGCGGGCAGAAATGAAGGAGTAATATGGGAAGTACGTACATATACAATCTTTCTACCAGCTCACATCCAATAACGCCCGTGGGCACCATTCCGATGCTATGCGCACCTTTTTTGTGATTTTATTTTGAACTGAACAGTCATTTGCATAGAAGTTTGGGCGATGTAGGAAAGAAAGTTAGAGCTACGCGAGGAAAAACTAATACTATCATGCATCAGTTCTTAAAAGTAATGCAAGACTCAATGCAATTATAATTTCACAACGCGTTTTGGTCAATTGTCGGTTCCTTCAAGAGATCCGACTACCCGAACCGGTGAAGCAGATGCTAGCCTGGACAGGCCCAGCACGTTAAAAAAAAGAAAGAATATTGCCTCAAGAGGACCGTCAAGTCTAAAATACAACATTGTTATTTTTTAAACTATGTACCTTTCTACAAATATCTCATCTCTCTGTTCTTCGCGAAAGAAAGGTATTCGGTAGAGTTAATTGTGCAAAAATATCCGAAGGTTCTAAATGCGTAATAAAACATGCTTGTAATTGGAATTATATTCGCTACGGGAAATGAATATTCGGGGATTCTCCAATCTTCAGCACGAACTAGATAGCCTACTTTCATAAATCAGGCTGTGGCAAAAAAAAAAAAAAAAGTTGAAAAAAAAAACGCAAGATCGAATTTCTACAGAGTACGCGTAAATGTAATATGCAAAGACATTCTCGCGTAGACCGATCGCATCAACCGACTTCATTTCTGATGCTACTAGGTTTCCACATCACGGGAAATTTCGCATTTGAACTTTTTCTCAGAAAACCCATCATGGAAACTAGAGGGTCCATCATCCGTTTCGAACAACTGCAACGCGAAAGAACGCTGCTTTGTTTGATTCATTTGCAACGTGTGTCATACTTAGCGCCCACATTTAATGGCACATGCATTCACAGCTCTTCCGAGGAAAGCCCAATTGCAGAATTGCTCGCGGACTTCCCGAAGTCGAATTGTCGCTGGCCAAGAGAATCGGATGGTGTCAAAATCTCGCCTCTTGCATATTGAATTCTTAACTGCGCATTCGGACGTGTGCACAATGAAAGGTGGAATGAGGATAAGCGGGCACTTTAGTCATAAGCCAAGAAATAGCAAGGCCGCATAGTTTCGGTATCTGAGCTTCCAACTCCAGCCCACGCTGAAGGCGACTGTCGACCGCGCATTCACCAGCCTTCCGAACACATCTGACCATCACTGCACCATTTCTTTTAATGCACGCGAAGACTTTCTTAAGTTACCTCACCCTGATTCGCAATGCGTCGATCTGACCTTCTGATAACTCGAGAATTCCTTCTGGTCACCTGAAATCCAAATTAATGAATCTTTAGGGTTTCATTTTTCATCGTTTCGCTTGACCATTCTGAAAGTTTTGTGCTGTTATGATGGCTGTGCAATCAAGGAGTTTTCAATTTTATGCTACTCAGTCCTTGTAGCTTTGTTTAATTTTTATTGCAAAGAATATGTCATATATTAAAAAAAAAAGGCATCTGCCTCTTTACTGTGGTCAGAATTGCTTTTCTTGAATTTAAGGACTATAAAATATTAGATTCCACATCAGAAGGCATTTCTTCTTCACATTACTTTTCTCAAAACATGAGTTTTCGATCGTACCTAACAAACATATCGGAGAACAAAAGCTTCAGTTAAGAAAGAACACACCGACACTATTTCGTCAATAGTAAGAACTTCGCCAACAGCTGAGAGCACAATTGTGCGTGTATACGCCACCCGCGTATACAACATCTATAGGCTATTCTGTTTCGCGTTCGCAGGAAGGAGCAAGCGCGACTGTGCATTCGCCAGTACATATGACATGTAGCATGACGCATTCTTCCTCAGCCTCACAGCTCAGACGTGCGTCACTCGATTCGCGCTCTCTCTTCTTTCTTTCTCTCTCTGCCACAACGCGTACGCACCAAAAACATTTTTATGCCCACGCCGAGAGAGCAGCGCTCCAAACCCGGCGGTCACGGCGTCTGAATTTCTATAGCCCCATTTGGGGGACGAACGGGTTGGACTGCGCACGGCTCGCATCGCCGAGCGGCTGATGTAGTGGACGACTGGCTCGTCCTAGAAGAATGAAGGGCCTTGCTTTCTGTTGGAAAGACAGGGGAAAAACTGAGGGCGCCGTCTTCTGCCGTTACTGTCGCGAGCTGTTTGCATAAGAGCTTAGTAGCCGGAGCAGGGGCGCAGGTATATATAAGTATTTAGTCTACGGAGGCACGGGTGCGCCAGCTTGTAGTGCCGCTGGAACGAGTGCGCGTACGTGTACCTGTGTGCACAGATGCGAGCCTTTGTTTCTCGGAAGTCAACGGTGGCGGCGGCAGAATGCGGTGCTTTCCCACGATCCGCATCGCGGTTCCCGCGTGCTATATAGCAGAGACAAGTGCATAGGCGACACTCGGGTCACGTCGGTGTTCTCCTGCAGAGTCTGTTGTCTTTGTAACAAGAACCTTAGGCGTGGAGCCTGAAACACAACAAAAAAGAAAAACCCCGATACTTAACATACATCCCTCTCCCCCTCTGTTCTTCTTTTGTTTTTCGCACGAGTGTGCCTTCCTGAGGTCGACTTTTCACGTGGTCACGGCGCAGTACAGTGCATGCCATGTGACAGAAAAACACGGCGGAGTCGAAGCGTACGTGTGACATACGTATGAGGGTTAACACTGAAGCGGATTTGCCGTTCGACTGCTGGTCCGAAGACAAACCTCGTGTAGGTGGTAGCGATGTTCGAAAAACGCTAGTACTGTATAACGTCAGCTCCCCTTAAAGAACTTTCAGGAGACAAATTTAACACAAAACCATGTCACTTCCTGTATGTTAAACACCATTCCAGGGCACCAAAGGCGACATAAGGATTTTCTGAGCTCGTATTACCCCAGTCGAAAAAAAAAAAGAATGCTACAGAAACGCACCAAAAATTCCACAAAATATTCTGTAGTTCCGATTTACGACAAAATTTATATCGTCAACATCAGAATTTTCCGCAGTGTGTAGTTCTGTAGTATCCCTCTTTTGTAACTGCAGAAAAGTCTGATGACAATCATTAATGTCACCACAGGTTAATTGTCAAAAACGGCACAGAACCTTTCTTGTGGCAAAAAAAGCAATTTTCTGTAGTTTTTTTTTTTTTTCAACAGGGACATGGCAGCAGGCGGTTTTTCTTTTTTTTTTTTTGCTCTTTAATCAATGAGCTTCAGCTTCATAATGATCACACTAATAATAACCTCTTGACCAACAACACAAGCATAAATGCAAGCATTCTCCATATATGATTTTCTTGGTATCGATGTCCTTAATCGGTTTGTGCTATTGCACAAGCAGTTCCCTCGTTACCCTTCTCACCCTCATACCTGCCATATATATATATATATATACATATATATAAATATATATATATATATATATATATATATATATATATATATATATATATATATATATATATATATATATATATATATATATATATATGTATATCATTTCATCAGCGTGTCATATGAAGAACGCATTTCATATAAATTTTGCGATAAGCTTGAAGAACGGCAACGTGGTGTTTGAAAATCCTGCTAGTGATATATTATAAAGTGTCGCCCTAAGCATGACGAGCGGATATTTTCGTGTACCTGGTTGGCTATTTAGCAAATATCATCATCAGCAGCAGCAGCCGGACTAAACCCACTGCAAGACGAAGGTCTCTCCCATATTGCTCCAATTAACCCGGTCGTGTGGTGCTAGATGCATCCACTTGACCCCTGCAAACTTCTTAACTTTATCCGCCCAACTATCTTTCTGCCTAGCTTTAGCAAATATATATAAGCTAAATTTCTGCGCGATAGCTTAAGTGGGCCAAATTTATCCGTTTGGAGTTGTGTGATGTCGCCTCTACATCCCCCCACCCCCTCCCGGGACCTAATGAAGCCACCGGCTTACTTACATTTGCCCTTTTCCATCTGCAACTTATACAGTCCTCATGCCCACGACTAAACAACCCATCTTCGCATTCCCACAGAAAAAAAAAAAAAAAAAAATGGCAGGGCTTGAACGTGATTAAATCGAATTCGAGCGAAACATTAGGTTGATTTTAACTGGAGTAACTTGGTAGTAATTCACTGGCATGACGAGGAGTTTTAATTAGTGCAAAAATGTAGACAGTGCGAAGCGCTTTCCTGAAGTTTTCACTGAAAGCAGGCCACTCTGTCTGCCAGTCTTGTATGTGTTGCCCTTCGGAGAGGTTATCGTCTCCTCAACCGTTGCTCACGCTGCGTGGCGCAGCTTATCTCAGTCTCAGACTATTGTCGCAAAGGGCGTCACTGCTGATGTCATACAGATGTTTAATTGGGCAATTGTTCTTAATCTACACCAGTTACATTATAGCGTATACATAGCAGAACACCGCTGGAGTTATTGGAGCCTTGCTGCACTACGTAGTAGGCGCGCAGACTAAGGGCCGTAATATAAGTAAACACAAAGGGAAGCCGCTTTAAGGCAGGTCACCTCACCACCAACAAATAAGTGCCCCGCCATGTCCCCTAGTAACACTCCCAGGTCTCTATCAGTGGTACAAGGATCGTCAGGAGCAATATGATACATGGTTCCCAAGTTGCCACGAATTACATATATAGGTTTAATATGCGCACAGTTTGAAACAAGCTGTACAAACGTTCCTGCGTGGGGTATAGAAGCAACATGTCTAGTTCAGTCAGGATCCAAGGGTCCTGGAAGACTGGATTCCAATTTCATTCTCCTATATCAACCGAAGATGCATGAGATCGAACCCCGAGTTAGCATCGCCTCTCGATTTAGCCACGAAATGTGGTTCTGTGACGTCACAGAAACTGCCAACCAATCAGCTCCCGGCAGTGTCGCTTGCCAACTATATGCCACCTGCCATAGGTTTCACAGCCCTTCCGGCTTTTGCAGCTTTGTCCACGAAGTAGAGCTTTCGCTTAAAGTAATTTGACCAAGTTAATCGCAGAGATGTCGCTCTCATCTGTGACCCGTTTATTCATTGAAGCTCAGCGTAAACATAATTCAATCGGGAGTTTTAAGGCGTAATTCGGAAGTGTCATTTTAACGCGATAGTAATTAAACCGAAAATCTGGCATTGGCGTTGTGAGAGAAAAATCACAAGCCTGGCGCTGGCAGGTGGTAGGCCGGCAGCTGACATGGCCGAGTCCTAACTGGCCGTATGGTTGCCTGGCGTATACGTTTGGCAGGAGCTGCCAACTCGGACCTCTCCTTTCATATGGGAGGATAATACCAGAATCACCCTGCCAGGACCCTTGCATTCACGTTACCCCAAAGGCCACGCATGGCACGTTCGTACGGCTTGGTTAGAGCGGGGCTTTATATGTGAACTGGTAGCCTACGCTGTCTCGCCACACCCTTAAAGGCGGAGCTTAAATGTCCCACATTATTTTTGTGAAGTTTCGGTGCGTTATTTCTTTTTTCAAGCTAGAGTAAATGATTGGTGAAATTATATCACTCTGAAAAAGATAACTGAATTGGATCATTTTCGAATTTGCTTACACGTTGCATTTGGTGCTTATATGCTACCAATGAAATATTTCAGTAACAAGCTATAAAAGTTAAAAAGAGGAACTAGTTAATTATTTGTTTTGTTATTTATCCAGCACAAGTATTTAAAGAATGATGGCTTGTTGCTCAAGACGACTATACCAATGACCCTGCATTAGTCGAATCTTCGTTAGCTGAATCAGTCTGTTCAACTAAAATTTGCTGTGGCCGCTCGGCAAGTTCCCCGCTGGATGATAGGATCATCAGTACTGCCTTCTATGCACTGTCCAATGGTTAACCAACATGAAATCCGGGCAAAACTATTGCTAAAGGCGAGAGATATAACAGTAAGAAATGAGATCCTCTAAAGAGAAAGAGACTGACAGAGACTGAAAGAGATCGGAAGAGACTGACAGCCGGCTGACAGCGATAGGCCGACAATTGTAGATTCCACTACATCGTCGAAACGCAGCAGTCTAACAAAAGCCA
This sequence comes from Amblyomma maculatum, assembly GCF_055883805.1. Taxonomy (NCBI): domain Eukaryota; kingdom Metazoa; phylum Arthropoda; class Arachnida; order Ixodida; family Ixodidae; genus Amblyomma; species Amblyomma maculatum. The sequence goes on along the minus strand of NC_139345.1, from coordinate 113,739,794 downwards.
CGTACTTAATTTTGGATAAAAATCTTCTTTACCGGACCTTACACTGAGCTTAACACCCTGGTTGCACATTTCAACCAGCTCAGTAATGAACCAAAGCGTCTCAAGAAGTTCCAGAGCAAAAGTGGAGGCAAAAGCGGCGAAAATAAAACTTTCAAAACGCTCCGATAAGCAGCAGGAGTCGGATTTTCCAAATTCGAAGTCATTTACACTTGCTTATCAGCTGCTGCATCTTCATTCCCCTTTCTCTCTCATAGTCGCTGAGATGCGCTCTACATTTTCTCCTCACCCTCGCTTCTGGGACAAGCGAAACCAGTTTCCAGTGGCTCCCCCCGCGGCCGAGTTTGTCGCGGCAAGTGCGCGCTGTAAATCATTCATGAGTGTCGCGGCGCAGATAACGGGTGCATAAATTGATACATACATGCCAAGAGGACAGGCGCTGTAATCTATCTCTATCGCTC
>NC_139345.1:113696836-113734336 GCF_055883805.1 Amblyomma maculatum | reverse complement strand
TATGCGAAAGAGTTCATATATGTTTTTAGCAATTTAAAGTGTCATGCGATGCACTCAATACTGCCATTGCTTACTGAGTTATTCAAACCAAACAACTTTGTTCATTATTTAGACATTTCTCAATAAACCGTACGACAAAGACCGGAAAGAAGTCTTTGAGCATTTTGCCAGGAGACGTGAAAATGAGTGGGACAGCAACGATAACGCACGATTGAAACAAAGCTATATATTCAGTAAGGGGGCCGTGAATGCAACTCTTATATTTCTGTATTCACACAGGAAAAGCACCTCGTGCGTGGTTAAGGTGTTTCTGACGAATACCGAAAGGGTATCTCAATTTTAAACGGCCATGGTATTGAAAACTTGAAAATTTAGCTTGAAATCATGCTTCTCCGTGTCCATGTACGTGCTTGTGCACGCGTCAACTATTTCTAGAGAGAGATAGAGAGAGAGAGACAGCACATTATTTGCACCCGTCAGAGAGAAACATTGTTCTGTTCAGTATTCTGGAGCAGTTTTATGGTGAGCTCATCATCCCAAAAGGGCGTCATTTCAGCATAATATATATTTTAAAATTCATACATGCTCAAGTGCACTATAATGATCGTGAAACAGTGCAAACGCTATTGGGTGGGTTGATACAAGTATACTTTCCTTTTTATGAAACCGACTGTCTTTTTCTGTATCGTATACATATATATACAAAACTCTACATTTATGCTTTCTTCTTTTATGAATACATTTGTATTTAATGCATTGTACATATGCAAGCAGAGTATGCGATCACTCCTTCCCTTGGGACCCGAAGAGAACGTGTTTATTCATGGGAAAGCTTATTATCGTGTCCGCTGAAACTAGGCGAATACCATACATAGCTCCATGGTAATCTCACTATTAAGCAATGCGCAAAAAATGCTATAGAAGGCGCGTTCTCCGCTTACGTTTGTCCGCATGCCTGTATGTACAGACAAAAAGAAAGCGAGGAACAATGCAGCATCATTATGTATTAATATAGAACAACTTTTATCTCTTATTCAAATTTATCTGAATAGGGGCACACAGATGGGGTGGTATTTCAAAACATTTTACCCCCGCCCTCTTTACTTTTTTTTTTTTTTGGTGGGCATGCACGCACGCTCGATACCACTGACAGCGTTGTTGGTAAACTTTTTAGAGCAGCAAACGTTATAGCCACCACGAAACAATATTATTCACTCAAACATCTTTATATATCATTTAGAATTTAAAAACAAATCGAGCCGTATATTGCTGAAAGGAATCACTGCTTCTACCTACGAGTATATATACATATTCCATAAGGTTACATAACACGGGACATTCCTTTTAGGTACAGGCTCTAGTAAACCGGCACAAAGCCATCAAATAAGCATTCACCGTGTCAAGAAACTGCATGCTCTAATAACTAACATAGCTATATACGTCCGCTAAGTAATGTGAATAGGAACGTGTCTGACAATAAATCCAACAATGAAAATCTGACACGAAGGTAAACATGGCAAAATGACAGGTGCAAGCAGTGGTCTGTTTCCTGGGCCATATAGTTCCGCATAGTATCGCGAATTTCCATTTGATGACCCATAGAGATGCTGGCAAAATATACAGCACGTATGAACGGGGCAGCGGAATTTTCTGCGGCCTCCAGTGCAGGTGTATCACTTTAATGGCCTAAATATACTCGTGTCTCGTTTAGTCCGAGACGTTTAGTCCGAGAGCCTTTAGAGGACTAATGAGGGTTCGGTATTGCTTGAGCCGTCATATTACGTTGCGTTGCGTACCACGACAGTACTTTCGAAGAATTGCGATAGCGTAGCAAAGAAGGCGCAATACGTATGAGTCAGCGAGACCGACCTAAACATGGCACGTAACTTGCTAAAAGCTTGAGCTAAAAATCAAGGAAGAATAAGGCGCAATCACGGCTAAGTGCGCGGGTGGGCTAGCCAGGTATACACCTCCGCACATGCACCTTCATTTGTCTCGCTTCCTTCTGTAGATTCAAGAGATTTATTGGCTACTCCGGCACACACACACACACGAGCCCGCAAACACAAACACACCCAGCTTGAGAGCTAAGCAGCAGCAGCCTCCGCCTAGACTAACGGGTCCTTCCAGAGCGGAAATTGGCTAAGATTGACTGCAGACGCCGGCGCTGCTCGCAGCACGCACTTCCTAGATCACGCCCGCCGCCCCACGCCGCGTGATCTCGCGAGAAGGGCGCGGTTATTCAACGCCTGAACTTGAAAACGCCGCAGCCACTTGAGGGAGAGACAGAGCGGGGTCAGCAAGGAGAGAGAGAGAGAGAGAGAGAGAGAGAGAGAGAGAGAGAGAGAGAGAGAGAGAGAGAGAGAGAGAGAGAGAGAGAGAGAGAGAGACGAAGTCATGATCGCCAAGAACACGCCTTGTAGAGACTGCGGCGGACCCTGCATACGTATACATGGCTGCGGCTATAGCATGCACGGAGAGCGCGCTCGCGGAAATCGCTGGTCATGAGGTAAACAGCGTATATACACGCGCGAAAAGAGTCTGCCACGGATGCGAGCGCACCTGCACCGACATCGTCGATCGAACGACGCTCACGCCTTGTATGCATACAGGCTTCTCTCCGCCCTCGTGCAGCACCTGTAGACGCCACTTTTCAAAGCAAACCTCTTCTAACCGAAAGCAGCGCTGTAGTCTGCAGCCGTTTCTGCTCGAAGCGGAATGGCGAACTCTGAACAGAGCAGTAGTAGCAGCAGCTTCTCGGGGCAAGGACTGAAGGTGTATACAGTTTAGTTAACTTTCTTGCTCTGCTGACGGTGTACTGTCGCAAGCACTGGTTTAGAGATCACCCCAAAACGCGCACTTGCGAGGCCTGCGGGGTTTCTTCTCCTCGAGAAAGCAGCCGAGAGTATGCTGCCTGTTTGACAAAAGGGTAGTGTGGAGGAAAGTAGCAGTCAAGTGGTGGCAGGAGGGCAGCGAGACTTTGAAGAGTCTGCTCACTTCGGTGGTCCTCAGAGAGACACATGACAGGGGGAAATGTAGAGCAAGCATCGAGAAACCGAGGAGCAAGGGAAGGGTCGCGTCCCCACAGTGCTTCAGGCACTTAAAGGAAGCTCAGGTGCACCAGCGTGCTGTGGTAAAGGAAAATATTGAATACTTGAAACATGATGCACCGCACTCCGAGAGTTCTCTCGTTTTGTGTTTTGAAATGAACCACGCGCGTAAAGCGTATGTACACGTACCCGAATGTAAAGATTCAGGAAAACTCTTTCCTGAAAATCTGCTGACACTTTGCATCTTTAAGTTTATTACTCTTTCCAAGGTCTAGGCTCGCGACGGGCAGTTTTCTTGGTGACATAGGAATAGATGGCTGCCAATTTGCTCGGAAGTTTCGAACTTGGCCATAGTTCTAAATATAGATTTATGCTCATATAATATGAGTTGGAAACCAAGTTTCTTGTCTTATATAATCTTAAACTCTTTTTCTTTCATTGCTACTGTCGTCGAACAGGATAAGTTTCCCAGGCAGCCTTGCAGACCTATATAGATGTAACTAAAGCCTTTGGTGACTAAAGACAACATGCTCTTCTGTACTGAAGTCTCTTCATGTGACATGCATTACATATAAGCGAGAGACAAACTGGTAGGCGAAAAAGAGCGTTCTCTTATCAGAGCAAGAGAAATAAATATAATATAGAGTAACAAATTTGTTCCTCATCCTTGTACGCTTATCCTGTCATGCGCACCAACTATGGATGACCACTAATAAAATTAAAAGCTAAAATAGTAATTTGCTTAACAATATACGAAAACTAGTAAAATTAAACGCCTAATGCAGTTGCATATACAATTCCTGATAATAAGCTATAACCTCTGTATTCCGTTCTTAACCGTACATAAATAACCATTACTCCATTGTACCGTGGTGTTAGCAGAACCTTAGTCGCGAGGAAAAAATGAAGAAAGAAATATATATATAAACGTTTATACTAAGATTTTCAGGCAAGGGAGTAACCGACTAAGTAAGTTTAGGAGGCGAAACTGGCCGGGCTGAGTTCGTAACATATGATCTGCAGTGTGTTATTCTCTAAAACATTATGATATGCCGGTGAGCCCATATTGACAAACTATAGCGTTGTGATTAAAGTGCCGTATCTTTAGTTATACGACGCTTTTAAAATGATTCGCGCCGTAACGGATGGTCTAAATGATTAGTTTGCTCTCTCTATAGGTTTATGTATACAGGTGCGGGCTGGTATGAAGTGCAGTTGTGCTACAAAATAAGCTCTGCTTGAGTTACAGGAATAGGCCAAGCTAGTGTTGGGAACACAAGATGACCAATGAGCTTTTGCCATCCTATACCACAGACTGGTGGAACTTGCTAACGTGAAATTGCGTGAAGGCTCTGTTTTCAGAGGGAAAAAAAAAATGACCTAGCCTCTTTATCATTTCGATGGCGATGATATTGCTACCTGTCTGCAAGATATAAGCATCTTTGAAAATTAAAAACCCCAGAATAAACTGGAAAACACAGACGATGACTACATGCACTCAAATTATATGGGACCAATTTTTCCGTTCACACTTTGATGTAACCTTTGCCACCAACTTTGATCTCTCATGAGCCATTTCCTAAGCAGAGCATGTTCTTTTGACGCTATATGCACAAGCAAGAACCTTTGCGTATCCTCGCTTTCTTTTTGCTTCTATTTGCGTTTCATGCTGGCGCTTTGCACAGCCCAATAGGAAAGCGCAAGTCATTATCGTACCCTATGCTCTCTTTTTAATCTTTCACCGAAAACTGTTTCGCTCTCTCATGGCAGGCGCCAACATTCATTTCACTCTACGGTCGAAGTCATCTTTAGGACTTGCATGTCTGCTTCAGGCACACTCACGGAAAGAGTGTAATGAGTGTTCCCTAGCATTTGGTGTCCATGCTTTGACAGCAAAGCCTAACGTTTCGGCTACATGTAACGTCACATTATTTGGTTTCACCTCCATCCTCGCTACCTAATTTTAATTTCCATTAACGGAGGAGAGAGGGAAAGGGACAAAGAGAAGACACAACATAAACTCAAATAACAGCCAACCGACTTCAACTGTCTACATCGAGTATATACTCGCACGCTAAATACACTCTTTCCGCCGGTTTCAGACATCGGACAACACTCACATGTATGAGCGAAAGCTTGTGACCGAAGCAAACAGAGCGAAGCAAAGGAACAACACGGTAAGTTTATCACACTGGCATTGCATGCATTTAATGATTGAAAGTATGTGAATATGTACACTCGTTATCCTAGCTGCCAACAAACAACCAGAAATTAATGGCCTATCAACGCACGGCTGTTACAAAAAATGGCCAACTCGTAAAGAGTTAAGCTTAACTTTACGTGGCAACTCGCGTTGCACTTAACTGCAGGTGAGTCAAAATGATAACAGAGTATATGCAAGTTGCTTTCCTCCGCTCACTGCTACTCAGTTCGATACCATCATTCCGAATGCAATATGAAGTGGCGCTTTTTGGAAAGAGTATGCACGGGATCAAGCGTACAGTGAATAGCTTTTTGAGCGCTGAGTCATTAAGCGCACAGCGCCCGTTTATAGCGGACCTTTTTCTTGTCATCCGCTCCAATAATTACGATTATTTTGTTGTCACGTAAGCTTCCATGTTATTGATTTTTTACCTCTATACCGCGTTTAAAAAAGAGAAAGAACTTCGATTCGGATATACATGACATGTGAAAACGTGAGTCGTATTGCGTAGAATGATGCTGACTGATTCGAGACCGGTTAGGTGAGCCGGTAGAAAAACCCTGTAGTGAAGGCTCCGCATGGCAAACAAATGACAAGGAAAGGATTCTGGATAATGAAGGACACAAACCAAGTCGATATCAAAGTATCCCGCATGTACGTCTTTTCGAACGGCCCTGCTGATCCAACCACTTGTGCTTCGCAGTCAGAGGCTATACGACCTTTCACCAAACAATTTCGGTTCGACAGCCTCTGTCGCTCATGGTTATATGACGCGTTTCCTCCGCTATATTCTCCTTCACTTCTCACGTCCATTCACGGTGTTGCCATCTATCACGGCACCCTTACAAATCGTCACCGGGAAAGAATGCGCGCACTCGGGCTCTGACAGAGGAGCGCTGTACTCTCTCGTCAGGCGAATATATATACGCTCACGCGCTCTGCACTTATACATGCCGCAGCCCACTCCATCTCCATCAGGGCTGACAAGTACCCCCACAACACCCTCCACCATATTTCCGCCGCTTCTTTTTTTCGTGTCTCGTGGCCTTCTTCCCTCCTTCACTGAACTACTGCTGATGATAGCTGCCTCAATATGCCGCTTTGCACCTTACAAAATGCCCTCCGTGTGTGGTGCGTGTCTGCATGCGCCCGTCGCCAGAGAGTGCCATGCAACGTTTTTGTTTGCCGAAGATCCTGAAGCCAGGTACAAAGTTAGCATATTAATTATTTTTAACGCGAGAGCATTAAGGCTGCCGGTCAGAGGGAAACCCGGGGTAGGCATCGTAGTTGTAGGCTTTATGAGCGAAAAATCACGTTCGTCGCTCTGGCATGTGGTATAGTTCACAGGTATACGCGGCCTAGCACTGATTGGTCGGTAGGTTATGTGACGTCACGTGCATGGTGTGGACGATTTTGTGTTGCCAATTCGGGAGCGCCTTTCGGTGAGACGGGAATCGATCCCGGATCCTTGTATTCCGATTCAGAGGTGCTATCCCTATAGACCATGCAGGCACGTTACGTACTGGTTAACAAAGGGCTTTATAGCTATACCCGGTGTTCCTTTACACAATGGGCTTGCTTAGACTGCATACTAGTGAGCTTATGTGAGATATTTTATAGATTCACCAATTAAAGCATTCGTGATTAATCGAATATCAAAACCGAGGATCCGCAAGGGGAACCACATGCTGTATTAACGGTGTCGCACTAATATGCTCCGGCATTTGCCCCAAGGACGTTTGTCCGCAGCCGATGAGCGCGACAGGTTTCCTTCTCGAAAATCAATACAATATTTCAAGACGCAATAGTATTTGTAGTATGTGCAGCCTTTAACGAAAAACGAGTATACGCAGAAAACAACATGTTGAAGTGTTGTTTTTTCTTTCAATCAAAGAAGCCCAGTAAGCACGTGGTTCAAATGGGACCGCCCTCACTAAGTGCAGCCCATTAAATCCGCCCCTTCCAATGCGCTGGGTATACCGCATCGGTGTCAGTATTTTAAGGCAATAAATTATATGATGCTGAATGTTTCTGTAACATTCTAGTCGCTGGTTCGTTTAAACAAGTAGTTTTGGAACGTACCTCATTAAAGACTATGCCGCATAAATACTTATCGCGTTTATCATTAGTATTATTTTTCCTGCCACAAGGTGGTTAGTTCATTATCTGAAAACAAAATTGCATTCAGAGGTTAAACAGAATGTTTTTATCGTTTGTAGCAGCGTTATTTTGTGTGCGCGCAGATGCAGCGCATGCAGGAAAACGTTAAGCACAATCATGTGCACAAGATCCCTCGTGAATAAAGCTATATAGGACCGTTGGTAAGTTTTGGGGTTTCACCATGCAAATCATGTAATCGCTCTTCCGATGCATAAATTTTGGCACTCAGAGAGAGAGAGAGAGAGAGATAAACGCTTCCAATCAAGTACTATGTATAGAGAGAAGACAGCTATAAAGGTTTTTCTTGACGTCAGCGCTTTCCTTATGGGGCTGTATTTATCCCCGACTCCCGAAACTCCTTTTCCCGTGGTCCCTTCCCCTAGCAATCTGCAACCGTGCACAGTGTGCTGAAATATGATGCAGAAGTAGAGCGTGACAGCTGTGCGTGTTGTTGAGTTGACGTCGACACCTACCATTGAACGTGCGTGATAAAATATATGAAACGTGCGAAGGTCTGCTGCACCTCATGTTCGGTGATTATGCGGAGAAGCTAACCTAACAATTAAAGAAAACGGTCACAGCAAACATGTCGAATATTGTCAATTCACGAACAACGATTAAAGATTCGTAGTCTTGGCTTTAGTTTCACGCGTTTACGTCCCAAACCGACTCGGGCTATCAGAGACGCCGTAGTGGAGGGCTCCGGAAATTTTGACCACCTCGGATTCTTTAACGTGCACTGAAGCTTCGCAGTCTTGTTTCGCGTTGCACATTCACGTTAGCTCATTTGATAGCAGCGTTTTGAACAGGGCGCACAAAAGCCAAAACTGATGCCCATTGGGTCAGGTATAAATATCAACCGCTTTGGATACAGGAACGAAGCCGTCTTTGAATTGACGCTGGGATTGTAATGCGAAGATTTTCGCTTTGAAACCATCAGCATCGCCCGACTGTCGACCTTATTGAGCATTAAAAATGTGTGAAAAATACCCTGGCAGGAAATCACGCGCTGCAGTTTATGCAGAGCGTGCATTCGCAATTGCCATGTGCACCATGGTGACTGAAAGCAAGTCCCGCGCACGAAAGCCACCTTGTAGATAAAGTGTACACGTGGCTGGTTCATACGAATCCAACTTCTCCAGCTGTATATGTAGGAGATGTAGACATCCTGATTGTATCGCGATAGTATTTTAATACAAATCATTACTAAAGGCATCTCCCTACAGGATCGTCGCTAGGGAGGGCTTATAGGACTTCAGCCCCCCACGAAATGTTTTCGTGCTTTCACACACAGTGCCCCGCCGCGGTGGTGAAGTGGTATATAGGACGCCCGACTACTGTGCCGGAGTTCCCCGGTTCGATCCCGACTGCCGGTGGCTGCGTATGAATGGAGGCGAAACGGAGAGGCGTCCGTGTGCTGTGCGATGTCAGTGCACGTTAAAGATTCACAGGCGGTCAAAATTACTCCTAGCCCACCACTATGGTTCCTAGCTCTTTATTTCTACTTTCACTCCCGCCTTCCTCCCTTCCCTTAGGGCGCGGTTCAGGTGTCCACAAGAACAAGCGTGGTAATACTGCACATTCTCCTTCCTGTGAACCAAATATTATCATTGTTTAGTGATTGCGGACGCTCCATGCAGAAAGCCTATCGAAGTGGTCTGCTGAAAGTCCGCGTCTGTTCGTACCACCTCAGTTCCTTAGTGTGCAAATGCTATATTTGAATCAGTTTTGTAGGCACCTGGAGAGAATCGAAGGTGACCTTTTCATACGGGCCCGTCAGGAAGACCACGCATTCGAAGTAGCCTTAATTACAAGCCTGGGAAACTATCTGTGAAGCATTTCAGTTCTGCGTTTGCTAAACTAAACTATTTTCGTTCGAAACAATACGTGCGCAAGATGCTTGATGGAACGAAAGCCATGGGCGGTATTTTCTTCCGTGCAGTCCTTTCATCTCAGCAATCGGCATTTATGGAGCAGTTGACAGGTGACAGGTTGGTGACAGTTAGCTCGATACGGAGGATACCGGCCGGGCAGCAACGTCAGGCCCCTCTTAAAAACATTTCTGGCTGCGCCACTGATCTGCCACTCTCTCTGCAGTTAAAATTTACACAGGGATAACAAAGAACACACCAGTCGAGAGCAAGAAGCACTGAGTTATAACAAATCTGTAGCATAGATAAAGAAAAAAACACTTTCTAAAGAAGAGGGAGAAAAGATGGGAATAACGCATCGCGCACTGCTGGCCTCACAACTAACGCGCAACAGCTGTCGTTAACTTGCGGGACTCTGCTGTATCCTTGAAACCCTTGGGTTACTTAGCCTTGAACAGCAACGGTGTGAACGGACGGGGGAATGTCATTTTCCGTCGCATTTCGAACGGAGCAGTTTTCCGACCGGATGCCCAAAACCTGCATGCGATTACGCGGTCAGCAGCAAAACGTTGCAGCTTGAAGCCATTATGTGTGTATATACTGCAAGGCCAAAAGCTACGCGGGCGTGTGTCTTTACGATGCACGCAATATATACCATAGCAAGCATGCAGCGAATGTGAGGGGCAGCCGTCAACGCCACTGTTGAGTGTTTGTGCGCGCAAACACAAAACTCATGTGCACGCACAGCACTCACACAGACGCTCTGCAGCTCAATGTCCGAAATGGCAGGTTCCGTTCGAAGCCGCCGCGCGGCGAGTCGCTTCGAGGCGGCCGACTTCGGCGAATTCGCGCGGCCACTCATTATCCAAGGCGACGGTGCGAAACATTAGTTCGTGTATATATATGTATAGCTGCAGGGCCCGCCGGTTGAGCGCGTGTGTGTGTGTGCGTGCGTTACACGTGTCTCCGAGAGCCTGTGCGGTCTGCCCCGCCTGTGTAGTTGGAAGCGAAAAACCCACACTTTTTCTGACGGTTTGTCCTCCGCCGACGCGTCATGGCCAGGTGGTTTTCGGTTGCCGAGCATTCGCGCACGCGGTGGCGATCGCTCTTGTCGACCGGAGAGCGCTCAAGAGAGCAATGTGTCATGTGCGCAGTGCGAAATGTGAGTTTCGCTTATCTCCCTTGCGCTTGTGTCTTTTTCAAAAGAAATTAATGAAAGGTGCGAGGGAAAGTGAGCGTCATTAACTGCGATGCACCTCTATGTGGGAGTACAAGCACAGCAAAATACATATCCATGATGAGGTGCATGTCATCGTTTTCAGCTCAAGACGAATACGGACCAATGAATTCTCGTACCTTTATAAACCCATTACGGGTTGTTGATAGCAATCACGGATGGTATTAGAAAGGGACGGAAAGTATGAACCATTAAAATGTCACTCAAAAGAAACACACTGAAAACCCCGTTTGTATGAGAGGTGTTTTTAAAAGACGCAGGAACTTACTGAAGTTAGGTGTGTTTCGGGAGGTTGTGCATATTCTAGGCGCAGAACTGCTGCTTTCGCGAAGCTCATGTGTTCGAAACAAAAACAAAAAAGAAAGAACGAAAAAGAGCCAGGAACGCCTTGCAGGCAGTTCTAAGTTCATTGCGTTCGCTGGATAAAACCGCAATTATTGGCAAGCTATATAGGCAGGTTTCTATTTCGCAAACGCGCGATCACTCTCAGCGCGCGGAACTGTCTACAGAGCAAGTCCTTTAAGCATCGTCGCTGTTGAGACCAACGCTTCTTCAAGGACATTGAGTTGTTTTTATAAGCGAACAACGCCGATCGCTTTCTATGGTGGCAACGCTTTAGGACAAACTTCCTTCGTTGTTGTGCGGTATATAGTCGGGACAGATTAAGATGAACAGTGTTTCCGAAGTAAAGTACCTGTTATTCTGTGATAAGTGGCGCAGAAAACGCGTCCTCGCTTACGTAAGCAAGGGTGTTTGCTCTCTGACGAAATATTGCCCGCACGCGGTAGTTATGGGCACTCCGAAGGACGAGGCAAAGAAAACTTGGAGCGCGTTCAAGTGAAAAGGGGGCTGACCGGAGTTCATTGAATCTGGTGTGAGTCCGTAATATTGGCGTGTTGCCATCGATCGAGCCGGTCGATAAAAAGCGCTTCGGGGGCCGACGACGCCATGGAGCACTGATTTACAATGCAAAGCTGTAGAGTAGCTTTTTTTCCCCGTCCGGCGGGCAGAATATTCCGCGGGAGGAGAATGCGAAGAAGGATGAACGCACGGCTGCGGTGCGCACGATACCGATCAACGGGGCATAATAATTAGGCGGCCGGGATTATGCAGAGTCGTGACCTGAGAAGGGAGGACAGCAGAAGAGGAACAGCGCTGCGGCAACCCGTTAGCGAGGGGAAGAGTACGCCGTTGTCGAGTGAATGGTGCGCGCCGCCGACGAGTGGCACGGTCACTCACCACCATCTAGAGCCTCGGCCCCGGCCCGGTTTGCGTTTGGCCACGTTGTCGGAGCCCACTGCCTCTGATCCGGGAGGCAGGCAGTAGAAGCACAAGAGGACGAAGACGATCACGATCACGGACCACGGAGAAGGCGATGAAGGCGACGGCCACAAGCGTTGCTGGCGCAGCGGCGCGCTGGAAGACCGTCGCGGCGCCATGCCGGAGCCGCTCAGCGTCGTACCCTGGCCCGAACCACACCTCGACGCGCGGCTGTCGTCCGGGGCGAGCGCATGTCGGCCGTACCTGTCCTGGACCCTTCTGGATCCGGGCCGTCTCCACGTTTCGCGCGGGTGCCCTTTTTTTTTTCTTTTCTTCTCCCTCGCACCCCTCCCTCTCCCCTCCTCCCACCGTGTCGTCTTTCTCTTGTTCTTCTTCCTCTTCCCGCAGCCACCCCCCACCTGGCTTTACTTTTGTTGCTTTTCTCTTGCGTCGCCGATCGCGCGCCGCCGCCGCCGCCGCCGCTGCTTGCCGACGGCGACGACGACGAGACGGCGAACTCGAAAAGATTCATCGATTCCCCCTCCCTCCCGGCCCCCCACCTCCGGGGCTTTGGCCAATGGGAGGCGAGGCGCGCCGCCGTAGCCTGCTTATGGGTGGCCCGACGAGGACCCCCCAGGATACCGGCCCTTCACTGTTCCCTCCAATGAGAGCTGAGGTGGAACAGAGCGGACAACAAAAAGCCAGCGGCGTATACGCTTAACCTTTCCTCATACCGTTACCTTCCCTTCCTCGCGAACATCCACCACCCCCCTTACTCTTGGCTGCTGCCGCCGCGGTTGTCCTCGGCGTGATGCCCTGAGCATGATACTATAAGCGGGGCCTTCAATTATGGAAGCCTGGTGGTGGGGGCAGCACCACTCGTCTCGAGAGACAATCGCTTCCCTCCCGACGCGGAATGCGCGACAAAAAGAGAGGAGGAGGAGAGAGAGACACCCTCGCGCGTGGCAGAGAGAGAAATCGCGATGCCCCAAGGAGCAACGTTGCCGCCGCTTGCGCGCTCGCGCGCGGGCGTCGGCGTCGGTGCTTCCGACGGCAGCGCCGGGAGAACCCACTCACTTTGATTCACTTATTCATCGCGGACCCCGCGTTTCCGGTCATCCGGCAGCCGCCGTCTGAGTGTTCGTGCGCTGCGCTTGCGCTCGGAGCATAAATCTGGTGCCGAGAAGAATGAGAAGGGAAGGAAGAAACGCAGAGAGGGGGACCAACAGTCATGCTCTTCACCAGCGCCACTAGCTCCTATAAAGTCTGGCCGTCGGCGACGGCGGCAGGCTTGCATCATAGCCGGCGTTGGTCAACACGCATGGCGCCGTTCGAGTCACAAGGCAGAAATGTTGATTGTAAAAGGTTCGCGGAAAGCTTTTTATGCAGCCGTATGCGCAAGCGCGTTGACTAGGAACCGTGAGGTGGCGCCCATGTTGCAGAAAGGCCCGTTGTAATTCTCCTGCAGCAGCGGCAGTTCAATAACCGCTGCTTTAATTGGCTGGTTTTTCCCTCGCTAGTTCTCCACTTTCGCGCGACGTCCGGAGCATTTCAAGACAGGCGGGCGTCCACTACCATCCTTCGGCAGAATATTGCACGATCACAGGACAACCAGTCAGTACCGGTATGAACACACACTGCATTCAATCCCTATGAGAAGTTTATCAGCATCAATATTGAATACTTAAACAATATTAATGGAATTTTCGCGGTATATAACCGACCACCGGTTTATGAAGCGCGCCGTAGTCGAAGGTATATGAAACCACCTACAGTTCTTCGCGAAAGATCTGAGCAGGGCCCGTATTCCGAGTTTGCGTCGTTATCGAAGTGTCGCTATCTCACGTGACCTCGAGTCATCCGATTGGTCGAAACGCCGGAAGCGGGTGTTGCCACTAGGGAACCGGAAGAGGTGGCAAAATCATGTTCCGGCATTTCCACCAATCAGATGACTCGAGGTTTGGGCGATAGCGACACTTTCGATAACGACGCAAACTCGGAATACGGGCCCAGATTGGGCTTCTTGGACTCAGCCGCCATGGGAATGCTGTCTGCACTGCACGCAGTCGAAACCTTTAAGTCGCACTCATCATCAAAATGTAAGCTGAGAGAAGATTTTAGGGCAAATAAAACTACCGAAGATGTAACGGGAAACGATGAGAATGTCTTGAAAAAGCATGTTTTCCCGGCTTATGTGATCTTAAAAACAGTAAATTCACAGCACATGTTTATTCTGTTGCCATTCAGTAACGATCAGCAGCGCGAACTTTTATTCAAAAACCAAGACTTCCTCGCCCCCCGCCGGCCTGCTTCGCACACATTTGAGTGTTTACACGAGGAACTAAAATAACCGGTAACAATTTTTTTCTGTAGCTTTATCTGTTCTAACGCACATTGAAACTATATTTTGCGGAAGCTTATTGACATAATCGTCACCACGCGGGATAACATGGCAGATAAAAAAAAGGGGGATTATATGCGTGGGAGTCGTTACAGGGTTTCCATTTCTGCACTATAGCCGACCTGCTGCAGTTGCTTTCAGATGGGAATTGTTCATGAACCATTATTCTGCTAATTCTTTTCCGTTATTCCTTGCCTGGCGCACACACTTCACTGTTTTGCGTTTCGTTGTAAAATGAATTTTATTTCTGCGCATGCGCTTTCACATTATAAATGTCCGTCTAGATTACTGTTTTATTTTTTCAGCTGCCATATTATTGACCTAATATATTACTGCACTGGCATTCCTTTCTCCTGTCTCAATGTTATCTGTTCTGAAAAAGATCCACAAGAGCGCTCAAATTTTCCCGTTTGATGATGTGTGTCGAAAACCTTGTATATGCATTAGCGTTGCTTCTCACCGATTTCTAATAGACGCATAATGCGTGCTTTCGCCACTTACTTGTCGTGATGCCAGCATAACTAAGAAACAAACCAGCTCGCTAGCTAACTAATTAGTTCATTTGCATTGCTTTTTAAGCAGGTATGTAGTTGAACAAATACGTACTGGAGAAGGAAACACACAGTCGAGACAACAGATAAAGGACTCACGTTCACTGATAATAGGATGTAATTAAACACAAGTAGAGTGGCTTAATTCTGTGTGACAAAGAAAGGTGTAATGTTTGACATGTTACGCAAAAAATATATAGAAATACTTAATACGCCTTCAATGTACCAACTGTCAAAAGGGAAGAATCCCCAACCAAAGGTCATTATAGATAAAATTTTAGATGTTTCGGATTCCGCACGGAAGACTTGTTGTGTAAACAAGGCTTCCATGAAGCCGAAAAGCCTAACATTTCAACTACAACCTTTCGGTCGGCGATTTGTTCTTTTAATATCAATTTACCCAACCAGACGTGACTTTATCAAACCTTAGATTTCCTAATGTGCGAACTATATATAAGGACTATGCGTATATATGCCTAATTATTTAGGGCAGTGTTCGTAGTAAATGAGTAAATGGAAGAGCTTAATTCTATAGATGTTGTAATCGCCGTTTTAGCATATCTTTATTCACTGCATCATGCAGTGTTACTTACCTCGAGAATAAAGCAGTTTTGCTTAACCTCGGAAGATTCAATGAAATTAACAGGCTATATATATCAGCGCTGTGCCTCGTCTTCCGTTTATGTGTCCTTTCATGTGAAGCTTGCGCTCTTTTGCGTCGTGATGAACAAACTAGTTCGGGATGTGTTGTTCAAGACAGCCATAGGATCACAATTTTTTAACACCTTGTTATAAACTCACTTCTGAGGGAAAACTCTCACCTAGGGGTTATTAAAATATGTGAAATAAATAAATTTAAAAGAAAAAAAAAAGACACGAAGGTAGCATTCACGTGATTAAGCGACATGCTTTCGGTTTTCATGTAATTAATTTAACGGACATAGCCGAAACGTCTTTTTAAATAACCGTTTTAACAACCATAGCTTTGGCCGACGTTTTTTTTTTTTTTTTTTTTTTTTTTTTGACACAATGTTTCTGTGAATGGCTGACACTAAAGCTGCATAATGAAATCTATTCTCTCTATCTGTCTTACTATACACGTGAACGAAGAATGCGTGTCGGCGTTTCGCGTTGTGTGCGGTTTAAATCAGATATAGAATTGCATTTACATTTACCAGAGGCGTCCTCTTAAACCTGAAACGGGGATGGCTGATATGAAATAGAAATTTTGAGGAATGGTCACCTTTTTTTTTTTTTTTTCAAGCGTGAAAAAAATAAAAGCAGCCTCTCAGATATTCAACGTCTCCAGCTTTTAAAAAAAGAGCGGTACTTCACTCTGCTGAAACGCAAATTTGTGGTCGATTAACTTGCTGAACTGCAATTAATCATACATTTATAGCGCATTTATTTCAAATCTATATCCAAATAAATTACTGCAAATTTCGTCGCGGAAATCGATTAGACCAATATCAGATCAGACAACTAAGCACGCTTCATGCAGACACTCTAGGATGTATTGCAGCGACAAAAAAAAAAAAAAAAAATGTCATAGTTTCGTATTACGGTTTTGTAGCATGACCTCATATTGCAGGTAAAACCATACGCACATTCCTATTTTATAACTACTGTAGTAATGTTATACTCCTCGCGAAAAGATTGAGATGCTGCATTGTTTGAGAATAAATATTGCATGCAACGCTCTTCAGCAAGATATGTATACATACATACATATACTGCACGCCAACAAAGATCCTGCATCATTTAGGCTTTTCCCATTGAGCCCTAAATTGCATTTTAATTTCAGAATAGTAATGTAGTAAATACAGGTCTGTTTGTTTAGCTCATTTAAAACGGATAGAAAAATCACACTGAATATTCTCCACGGAAAGGTAAGCTGAGGAGTGTTCGGACTTTTTTGGGTATGTGTTGGAAAGGGCGGTTGAACAGATGGTGGTCGGGCTTGTATATGGGCACAAAGTATTTGTTGGTCTCTCTGTGCCGAAAAACTAGAGTTTCGCATGTTTTACTCGCAAAGAATTTCTCGATTCCCTAAATCCACCATTCTTAAAATTGAACGCTGAACGTGGCAAAATATATTCCCTCTGAAACTTCATGGTTTGGTTTCTTTTATGGGGTTTAACGTCCCAAAGCGACTCAGGCTATGAGAGACGCCGTAGTGGAGGGCTCCGGAAATTTGGACCACCTGGGGTTCCTTAACGTGCACTGACGCCTTGCTTAGCTCCCCTCTATCGGAAAGCGGTCACCGCGGCTGGCATTCGAACCCGCATCCTCTGCGGTTCAGCAGTCGAGCGCCCTTATCACTGAGCCACCGCTACAGGTTAGAAGTCATGGGGGCCTTATTTTAAATATATATGCTCATAATTTGCGGGCCTCGAAAAAAGAATGCCACGCGATAAAACTCGCTAATTTTTTCCACCGACAGCTGCTTGATGCGTAATTTTAGGTAAAAATAAACGTTTTCCCAGCTGCTTCCCTTGCGTGTTCCACAAAGTTCTTTGATATGTGTGGCATATTTTACCAGACGGAACAACATTTAAAGTATTCAGATTTAATCGGATGGGATCGCCGTATAAGGACATTATGCGTTATTGGTAATTGTTTTAAATTATTACACTAACTTGTAGAGCTAATTTGTCATGATAAGTATAAGGCTACTTAGTAGCGAGAAGAATAGTAGAGAAAAGTAGTAGCGCTACGCAGTTTTTATCAGTATAGTGCTAATTGGTTAACTTAACTTTATTAGCTAAGTGGTTAGGGCGCTCGACTACTGTGCTCGAGTATGCGGCATCAAGTCCCGGCGTCCGCTTTTCGACGGAGGCGAAAAGCAAGGCGCCTGTGTGCCATATGCGATGTCAGTGCACGTTAAAGAACCCAAAGTAGTTGAAATTTCCGGAGCCCTCCACTGTACCTGGCGTCATTCATACCCTGAGTCGCTTAAGAAAGTTGAACCTTATAAACCAAACCAAACTGCGGTAATATGGCATTGTGCATGTGAAACCGAGGAAGTCGATTGCAATCCTTTACATCCAAGCCTGCAATTGCTTCCCTTGCCTGAACCAAAAGTTGTTCGGTGCTTCCTCAGGCACTCGTTTGTGCTTTTTCCGGTTTTTCCAACGTATATTTTGCCACAAGACAATGGGATAGAATGACTCACACTCGCTGTGCACTTAGTAAACATCATCTGCCGTTTGGGTTTGCAAGCGCCAGTTTTCCAATGACCATGGTCTTGGCGCACAGACCGGAACGTTTGTGGGGAGTAGACAGCACCTATAATAACACACTTCGCGGCCACTTTTGTTTAGCCCATGAGATGCTTTGTAGACGTAAGGGACCACTACAACCTATTTTCTACTCTCTTCCTATTGATTTCCAAATTTTGGAGAAAGCTCTTCTTTATTTTTTGCCCAAAGGATTGACGCACCGCCAGCAATATCGAAAAGGAAAACTCGGAAGCCTTCAACTGCTCAGCCTGCTCTGCGACGTCTTTAAAGCGTTAAAAAAAATACAAATTCGCAATGCTGCGTTTCACCAACTTCGATTGTACCGATTAATACGCCAAAAGTGGTTTCTCAGAGCTACGAGCATATATCTTAAACACGTCATGTGCCAGATTTGGTAAAAATACCAATTCTAAGAAAGAAGCCTTAGGGTCTTGTCAGAAGGAACTTCTTTGATAAAGACCCTAGTTCTTAGAATGAGCGCTAAAACTAATTTAGGTATGTCCCCAAGATCAAGCTGGTCAGCATATATTAAATTTGAAATGCCTGAATTTATCCACGTATCCAAAATATTCAAGTGAGTACTGTAGCAGTGAGTCAAACTTCGCTTAAACAAGAATACGCCTATAAGGGAGTGAAAAGAGAGTAAGCTTGTCCTTTAGCGCATTTCTTATTAAAGTCAGGGCACTGCATGAGCCCTGTAGCAGATTTTCATAACTAGAAATATGGAAGCCAATTCTCAGTTGAAATTTCCCTATTGAAAAAGCGATGAGATATCAGTAACCTCATACATGGGTTCTCATATATACTAAACTGGTATGATTCTCATACTATGTTATACCAATATCGTTCAAGGTATGAGAAATATATGAATATATGATATTTGTATTAGTTTGATATGAGAAAATTTGTGTGAGGTTATGGTGACTCATTGATTTTTTTCACTGGAGAAATATGCAAATTTCTAGCAATTACGAAGATTTCAAACCAGGTTTCTGTCTCCTCTAATTTCTAAGGTCTGTCTGCTGAAATTGTTAAAAACCTCATTTCATTGCTATACATCAAATAAATACTATTTAAGAAGGGAATATGTTTCTTTCGCCAAAATATATAGCATTCCGTATAGTGTGTGGTGAAAATCTACTTAGGACTTGGAGTGCACGTCTACAAGGGAGTGCACTCTAGGAGACATGCTACTCCCTTTTTACTGCTTTATAGGCTTGTTCGTCTTTAGAGTGTAGAAATACGTTACATAAAACCGGCGCAACACAAGAGCCGATAGGTTTGGTTTGTGGGGTTTAACGTTCAAAAGAGACTATAAGGTTATGAGAGATACTGTAGTGGGGGGCTCCGGGAATTTCGACCACTCAGGGCTCTTTAAAATGCACTGACATTGCACAGCATGCACGGGCGTCAATCTTGCTTTTCGCCTAAAGCAGCCGCCGCGGCCGGGATTCGATCCCAGATCTTTGGGCACTGAGACCCGATAGAAATACCTCTTATGGGATATTTTTATCGGTATGAGGTGGTCGCACAAGACCTCTAAATGATCGCACTGAACGAGCGATTATCAGTGTAACAAAAGATTCTTCGATTCTCACTGCGTCACATTTTCTTTTCCACAAAAATGGGCTTCTATCTTAGGAAGCACTTCGCAACGGTGGTTTAACATCATCACGGCTAGTGAGGTCATCACTGTTTGATCAATTAGGGAATTTAAGTGTGACCCCTGCAGTGGGCTTTCGGCCAACATGCATATGCTACACTTAAGCTAATGCTTTAATATTTCTGCTAATGCTAGTTATGCCATTCATTCATTCATTCATTCATTCATTCATTCATTCATTCATTCATTCATTCATTCATTCATTCATTCATTCATTCATTCATTCATTTAAAAAAAAACGCCTTTAAAAATAACTCAAGGGACGTTCCATGCCATAACTGAATTTTTTTCATTTAGACCCGAACTTACATTTTTCCACCCACAGCAGCCTGAAGACTGTCAATTTGATAATAATGAGACCCTTCCAGGTCTTATATTCTTTGGACGAACTCCGCAGAAATTCCTTTCCCGTCAAACTTTAGTCCACAAATTTTATGACAATGAAATATTGTCGATATGTAATGTCTGTCTGTAGCTCGCTCCCTCAGCTTTGGAACAAAACCAGCAGCACACTGTTCTCATTCCGAGTGTTGGTCCAATGCATTGTTTTTATTTGCGCACGCAAGATAATGTTTCGAAGCAAAAGTTTTGCTCGTGATGTCTAAAACTGTGTGCACAACTTCTGAAGTTAACGAACAAGCAGCCCTTATGAGCCGACATGTCATGTATGAAGCAAAAAAAAAAAAAAAAAAAAAAAAAAAAAAAAAAAACAAGCAGACAGAGCAAGGTGGAAATTAAGAGGCATGTAAAATGCTCAAAGGTGGGTTATCTTTAGTTCATATATGATGCCAGTATGGCGTTAAGTTCCTGCTTAACTGTATTTTTGGGGTTCTTTTCAAACGCCAAATCTAGAACTTCGCGGTAAGTGGTTCATATAAAATTCAGGTATCTAACAGTTGAGTTTTTGGAAATCGTAACTTGTACGGGGCCTGTAAACTTCGTAATTGTGTCACCGGAAACTTTAAGCTAGATTTTAATCAACATGCATTGGTAGTTTCTTCTTGTAACAGTCCTCAGTTGTTAACAAGTTATATCAGGAGAAAAAGGTCAGGCGTGCACTTACTAAATAAAACATTTGTTATATCATCAAAGGCTCTCCGCTATAGAGTATCTCTTTCTGGTTAGTGGTAGTCGAATTGCGCCCCATGCAAGCAAGCCATAATGCACGCATGAATGAATAAGGGAACAATAAATTTTTTGTTTCATCTTATCTGGTAACTGGTTTCTGAATCTGCTTAGTAAGCCTATACAGATAGGCCGATTTCTTGGATGAATGTATTCCTTGGGAGTCGTCCATAAAAGTTGCGCTTCAAACATTTCGCCTAAAATTTTTATTGGATTTACTTGAGTGAGAAGAACGCCATCAAATGTGACGGATGACTGACTATCTACGCTCATGTTTTCTGCAACGAACTTGAAATCACGTCAAGTCCAAAGTTGAAGAACAAAATTTCCATGCCATAAAAAAATTTGCCCTTTCTTAGCACGTCCCTAAAATCTTCCTAAGCTCACAAAATCATCCTTATTGACACATATAACAGTATATTTCACCTAATACGTTTAATGTTTTTTTTTTTTTTTGTAAATTGGCTTAATGACCAAACACTTGCCACAGAAACCACTGCCTTTTTAGTAACTGCATGGTGGCGATATAACTGGTAAATAGCTATACCTCACAAAGCTATAGTGAAGCGCACTAACCCTAGCAAAACGGAAGTAGTATTTGTAAAACAAAAAAACAAAATGGGTAATAAATGTTGTTCTTATATGCGTGTTGACGTGGCTTGTTAAGCCTATGTAAAAAACAAACAAGACTGCGCTTAAGTCTGCTTAAGAGCGGAAATGGCGAAAGCCATTTCACATGACTACTTTCACTAACTGCATCGTCATTGTCATCCCTACTATCGTCGTTATCATTATCTCTAACTCAAGTACCATTATCATCGCTACTGTCATCCTTACGATAGATAAGAATTACGATCGCGGTTTCGCACCAGTCCGGCGTGGAGTATTCGCCGCGAGATCGACCTAGAGGTGGCGCCACCGTCAGTCCGGTAGTGTGGATAGGCAGCCGGCGGCGCTCGCAGAAACGCGCGCTGCGTAGGTCTGCTTCCGAGTTTACGGCGGGTTTGTTGGCGATGAAAACGTGTCTTCTGCAGTATTTCTGTAATATTGCAGAAAAAAATTCAAGGATTTCGCCAATGCAGCAGAAGAAGAGCAGATTTTAGGAAAACAAAGCACGCAACCACCAGTCTTCTAGATTTACTTTGCACGTTTCTTGCGCTGTACCGCGCTCACGCGCGTAATGCTTGGGCCTGCCTAATGACAGCTTTGTTTTTCTTATCGACTTTTAAACAGTTTGCACGTGTATCATGCGAGTGAGACCGGCGAATTTAGTGTCAAGCCCACGCAGATACAAGGCATCCTGGTTCACTATATCGTACTTGACTCGAGGATTAAACAGGTTAAATGTAGCATTGGCAGCGCACTGCATGGCGAGTTGCTTTAGACTGAGTGCGCATCAACTCTGGCCCAGACAACCACGCACAAGTATTCCCCAAAAATGAGATCACGCCGACACTATACAGGAAACCTCGCCGCACAGGAAAGCATTGTTCACGTGTACAGCGCTGAGCGAATTGAATTTGCCGAGATGCTTTTTGCGGCCACTGTCATAGAGTGTGATAGTGTATTAATGCATGCGCCACTAACTGTAAATGATTTCCTGAAACCGAGGAAAGTAGAAGGGATTTCTGATGTGTAATGTTAATATATAACGGTAAATTAGTAGTGTAATTATTTTGTTTTGCAATGCGAATAAATTTCACCCTGTGAGAGAACTTTTACACACTTGACAGAATTTACAATAATCAGCGATTAATTTTCAGTAAAGTTAAAGTGCAAGCTACGAATTACTCGCTGCGAAGACATCGTTATAAATTGCGCATGGGCACTCATGTTCTGGGAAGCAATTTTACAGGCTGAAAATTTATCACTAATTATTTAGCAGTGACTAAATCTTATGCGAAGTAAAATATTAGGGTTGCTTCCAAAACAGATGCCGGATATAAAACTATTCCGAAAGAAATGGAGGTCATCTTATCATGCGACTATAAAAATGTATTTATTCCCGAACTAAACACTGATATTTAAACCCGCATGAAGCTGTTTTACTCCCCTTGTCAGAAATGACGAGTTTTGTCGGAAGACAGCACTTGGACGAAAAGGGATTATAATGATTATAATAGGCTACCAGTAGAGTACATTGATCTAGGTGTATTATGTAATATTTAGGGTAACAATTAGGTGCAGGGAATATGTTTCCCAAACATTCGAGCATTTCTCTAAAGCAAAATGTGCTCACTAAAACTATTACGGATGCACAGAGCCTTCAACAACAAAAGAAAAGAAATGCATATTGACCCGGGTTTAACGCATGAAAGCGGCATCGGCTATGACGGATGATTGCAGAGGCTGGTTTTGGAGTCTTTTTTTTTTTTCGTTATTAACATCACATTTACCACTTGGGATTGTTTATTGTGCAGTCAAATCCCACAGCAGAGGAACGCCTTTCGAAACGGTTGTAATTGAATCCCCCGTTCTCGAAATCAGCAGTCGAGTGCCCTTACCATTGAGACACCGCAGCAGAGGTTTAAAAGGGAAAAAAAAACAAAACAAAGTACTCACACAACTCTATCGTGCATATAGACGGCATATACAGGCATAGAGGGGTCTGTTCAAACTGCATTCTGCTATATGAAGCTGTCTGCGGTGGCATATGTTTTAGTAGCTGCGGTACATTCCAAAAAGAAACGGGAATATGCGATTTCTGAGCGTTTGCATTAACTTTTATTGACGGCAACGACCTCTTTTGCTTTGACACGGCGGTAACGACAGTACCACTTCGTTTGAGACATTGCATGTCACAGGATCTCAAGTACCGAAGACCGCGATGGACGATGTCCTTACCCAAGCATGACATGCTCGATGCGGACAAGTATATATATTTTTTAAAGAAGCGTGGGGTTATAGACTGTTCATATTTATTTTGCAAGAGGCATATAGGTAAGCAAAAGCTCACACGAACTGCGAAACAAGCAAAAACATTCCTGTACACGCCGCATGCGCGCGCGTAAATCACTGCGGGCTGGCACGCGACGCGAAAACGCATCCACACTGAGTAGGTTTC
Source organism: Amblyomma maculatum (assembly GCF_055883805.1). Lineage (NCBI taxonomy): Eukaryota > Metazoa > Arthropoda > Arachnida > Ixodida > Ixodidae > Amblyomma > Amblyomma maculatum. The sequence continues at coordinate 113,710,509 of NC_139345.1, read as the reverse complement.
GCCGCTGAGCCGCAAGGTGGCGACTCTACTCGATCTCGAGGCCAATAGGAGTGATAGTGGTTTGAGATGCGAACGGTTTGGGCCAAAGTTTGCACCAAGGACAGACGCCGCATTCAAGCAGTGCCGTGGCGCCCACGATTTTAAAACCTGCAAAACACATTTTTGCTTGTCCTATACTGCAGTGGTCATCATCCAGCGAGTATGGCTGCCCCTTCCTTTTGAGCGCCCTACACCATCGAATGTCCTTCCTTACTTGTCCCAAAACTCAGCCTACTGAGAAGCCTGTGCCTGGTAGAGAGCAAATCTCTGCTTTAGAGTCAGATGTTTGCTTCGTGGCAACAGGCAGTGTCCTTGGGAGACCTGATTTCAGCAAAACGCCAAAGTCCTAGCTTTGCGTGCTAGTCAGTCGTTCGAGCTGCTTCCGCAGGAAGTGTGTGTCCATGTTCGTGAGCAAGACTCGACGACGGAAAGTACTCCCACGCGCATGCCTCACAAGCGACAAGAAAATAAGCTACCTGCAATGGAAGCGTATCCTGCAGTTCGCACCTTTTGTCTACATTGTTCGCCAGTGCGTTGTGGAAAATAAGATCAAAATTTAAGGTATGTCCGACCGTGCCCCTGAATTTTGTTGTCGCGAATGTATAGGAAGCAGAAAAAGAAACTGCACGGGCCTACTACTGGCTCTGACTGACTGTACAGAGATAAGGGAGGGGGATGTGTAGGTGGCGTCCCTAGTCCGGGATTCCAGCGGTTGCCACTGCTATCCGCCCGCGGGTCACAAGGGCCCGTTGGGCCTCTAGTCCAGAGCTGGCTAGGGCAACCTCCCACCCCTCAATGGTTGGAACTGCATTTGGGTCATTAGGTGGATTGTGTGGGCAGGTCCACACCATGTGGCGCAGGCCTGCCTTCTCCCCGCAATATCTACATTTGGGGTCGCAGAACCCGGGGTGTATTGTGTTTAAACGGGCTGGTGTGCTCTGTATCTGAGCCACATCCGCTGCATCATGCGGACAGAGGATAAAATGAAGAAGAAAGAAAAAGAAGGAGAGAAAAAGAAGCGCGTCGCAGCAGCCGTCGTCCACCACCGAAGCGGTGGCGGGTGCAATGACGACCTGCACAACAGATACAACCACCGATGGCAGGCTAGCCCCCACTTAAAACGGCGAGGACCTACCAGTCCTAGCCCCGTAGGGCCTGGAGCAACCCCCAGAAGTGGTCTCATGCTGTGTCTTTCCGGCCTCGGCGGCCGCTTTTCAATGGAGGTGGAAAGCAAGGCGCCCGTGTGCTGTACGATGTCAGTGACGTTACTGAGAACCCCAGGTGGTCGACATTTCTGGAGTCCTCTACTGCGGCGTCTCTCATAGCCTAAGTCGCTTTGGGACGTTAAACCCCACAAACCAAACCAAACCAAACCTTCCTTTTAAACCAATATACGATATCAGAGTGTTGTTGTTGTTGTTGTTGTTGTGGCTGTAGGAAGAAGCAAAAGAAAGCGCACGGGCCTGCTACTGGCTCTGTAGCGGCGCCACCTCCGCTGCCTCGTGCGGACAGAAGAGAAAACAGAGGAGAAATAAAAAAAGAGGGAGAGAAAGACGTGCGCGCAACAGTAGTCGTCCACCACCGAAACGGCGGCGGGTGCAATGACGGCTAAAACAGATAAAAGGTCGGTGGCAGGCTAGCCACCTCCGCAAGCGGCGGTGACCTACCTGTCCCAATCCCATCAAGGATCAGCCAACCTCCTTCCCCTCCGTATCACAGAGTGGACTGGCTCTGACCTGATTAAGTGTAGGTGTCCACGCAGAAGTATATACTGCGTCTCCCTTTCTCCATTTTCCGAACTAATTTCCGGACACCATTCCGTGGTGTCCGCCCAAAAGTATACGGCGCCTTCCTTTCCTCAGAACGTAACTTAGAGAAAAGATAATGAAAAAAATCGCGGATTGAAAAGGCGGCGTGAGAGGAATTACTGAGCAATGCTCTCACAGCTTTCTTTCATATCACTATAAGTTTTAATCAATGTAAGTTAAAGATCCCGGGTGGCCGAAATTAGTTCGTAGCCCTCAACTACGACCCTCCTTCTTCTTTTTTCTTTCTAACTCCCACCTTCTTCCCTTCCAGTACGGCGCGGGTCAGGTGTCCACAGAACGAGTGTGACAGATACTGCCCATTTTCTTTCCTTGAACAAATTATTATTACTATTATTTAACCCCCCAATGTTCTGCGAAGCCCTGCGTTTCTCTGCCTGTTCTAAAGATACCGCCTGGCACCCGAAAAACTTCCAACAGCTGGAGCTTTCCTCTGAGTCTACGATTACTACCTTCGCAGGAGTCGAATGCCTCCAAGCAGCGTGCATACCGGCGCCAACTCTTGGAATCTTCCCCGCGTCCTCTGTATAGGTCGCGGCGCGAAAGCTTATGAAGTGCGCGCTTTTGACGCGAAAGCTTCACTACGCCATGTATCAGCCAATTTCAAACTGGGCGTCCGCTTGACCTTTATCGAGCCAGAGGTCACAGTGTGGTTATATAGCTTAACCATAGTGCCACCTATTGTGTTCCACGACTTTACCTTTGAACTTGACCTTTGAAGGCCCGCAGAAACAGCACTACGTCTTCCCTCTTTTAGTTGACGGCGTCCTCGACTCCATAGTTTCGCCAATTTAATCACCGCAAAAACATGACTGCTCAAGTCTAAGCCTAAGCCTAGCCAAAGCAAAATCAAGCAAAACGATGCTTTTGTTTCGTCTAACTAGGTTTAGCCGGATTAAACTTCAGCAAAAAAATTTTTAGGGGCCAGTTTAGGCGATTCACCCGATTTCGCGACCTGCTCCCTGAACTGCAGCCGTAGCCCGCATAAGATCGCCACCCCCCGCCCCCGGTCTCAAGGGGTCCAAGCTACTTCCACTTGTCCACAAAGGATCCTGACACATTCATGGCCAAGAACCAGTGAGGTAGAGGTCCGATTTTCTGGCCTGAGTAAAAAAAAAAAGAAAAAAAATCTCATCTGTGGTTGACCTCATCTAAACCTCATCTCAGTCCGCATAGAAAACAAACAGCGACCCGGTATAAAAAGTGGTGCCGACTCGCGTTGTGAGCACCACAAATCCACCGCTCCCCTTGAGAATTGGTGAGTTGCAACTTGCACGTACTCGAAAATAATTAGGGCGTGCGACACCAACCCCTCGTTCTTAATGGCCGCTTTTCCTCTATGTGACAGAACCCGCTTTTTGTCCTCTTTCGAGTTGCAACTACTGGCATTCGATCCTAAATACTTCAAACTAGTACGTCGTTAACTGCAATCTGTGTATGCCTCCTATAAAATCACTGCAGGCTTAGTTACATTCACAGGGTGTAAAATAAGCTTACCTATACTGCCCTGTGTCGTTGAAGATTTGTCGTGTACCAGTGGTCTTGAAATTTATCCAGAACACTTCAAACAACAGCAATACGGTGCTATAAGAATTCTCCTTTTAAAAATGCGTTTCCAGTATGATGCGCGTAATTATATTTATCTTGGCGGCATCAGATGTATACTGATGTTACTTGTTTTAACTGCGAGTTGGGGTATACGTTCTCACATTTTATGTAGACTAATCTGTATTCATAACCTATATAAACTATGTTTGCGTACCCACAAGCAGTTCTGCACTCGATATGTTGAAAATCTTTGGGGCCGAAGTTACGTGGCACAAACGGAACTGTCAAACTGTCAACTAACAGCCACTGACACCAAGGAAACCACAGAGGGTCTCTTGTATGTTGATCAATGTTAAATTATTATGTAACCATAAGATAGATGACCAGAAAGTACAAGAAAAAACAACCCCATGCATGACTCCATTATAGATAATTAACTCATAACAAGTACCTCATTTTTTTCTACGTCTTTTTCTGCTAATTAGTCTAAAGAGTAGCTCGAATTTGGCAGCTTTGATGTCACGTGTAGGTATAGCTTAATAGGGTAATCACACGGCTCCCATGTGCACCCTCCTCGTTTGATCACGTTCTACGTGACACTCGCGGCACGTCCGACGCTATCGACGAGAGTGGCGCTGGAGAACTCTCCAGGACAGGTTATAGGCGACATAAATATCTAAGAAAGTAGAAGATTGAATTCAGTACCGGACGCGAAATTCAGAGGTTGGGGATTCGGATCCAACTGGCTACATATGGTTTCGTTTTTTGTTTTCTGCTTGATTATCTCCAAATAAGACCATTATTTCACATTGACCAACCCACACACAAAACAAGTCTTGTTTTCCTTAGTGCCAGTGACTATTGGCTCATTTTGTGCACCTCATAAGAAGCACTTAATTTTCTCTACAGTTGTTTGATTATGAAACTGTGACCTTATATTATTTACTGTTCATTGTTTCGTGCGAAGTGTGCCCCGTGGAAAGCACAGAAAGAGTTCCTCTCTGTATAGCATCATCACCATCATCATCATCAGCCGGTCTATACCCATTGCAGTGCGAATGCCTGTCCCAAATTTCCTCCAATTAACCAAGTCATGTGCTAGCTGCATCAACTTGCTTATTAACTTCATCCGCCCAACTAATTTTCTCCTATCCCCTGCTACGCTTCCCTCCCCTTTGAATCCAATTTGTGTACATATAAAGTCAAGCAAGGATATATCCGTCATGGCTGAGTGTTCATAGGCTCTTGGTCACTTAGTCGGAATACTCACTTTTGAACCCAGCAGCGGCAGCCACGCTTTGATGGAGGTGAAATTCAAAAGGCACCCTGTGCTCTACAATGTCTAAATTAAACAGCCAAGCCCTCCAATACGGACTCCCTCAAAGTCCTAATCGCTTAGGGACATTGAACCCCCCATGCCCCCATTCCCGCTTACAATACCAATAGGCAAGCTCGTGAAATTGTCGGAACGCGGGCTCGGCTTACAAACTAAGGCTCCTCCTCAATCCTTGTTCAGTTCTCTTTTATACTGTGCAGCCACCTTATTCATCTCGTTCTATCCTGAACACTACTGATTACAGACACTTGAGAAAAAAAAATTACTCACTATCCACCGCGCATACAGTGTATCTGACGCTGAACTTTAACCTCACAAAGTAATGTGACATGAAACCATGCTCAATCACACCGGTGGTGACGGCCGAGTGGCGAAGGCAAAGCATATTCCAGTTGTACAAGCTTCTGAGAAAATATAGTAGTATTTCGGGTTGACGAATGCAATGAATGGAAACTTCAATGGCGATTCGAGCAACGACTACGACAGCAACAAAACAAAGAGACGAAGTCGTGCGGCTCTGCTGCCGGCGCACACAATTTCGGCTCCGTCAAACGAGGCGCGGCCATTCGCGTCAGCTTTGGACGACGCCTTGCAGCGCACGCGGGCTGTTCGACCGTCCATGGGGAACGCACACATAGGACGCGTACGTAGCAGAGGACGCCCACCACCCAATCTCATTACGGAGAGCACGGCGCGTGAAAAATCTGTAGCGACGAGAGCCGTCTGTCCGAACGGCTCAGAGAAGCACATTCTGTCGGCAGCTTGCAAGTTCTCAAACGCGCACAAGATGTCGTTGCTTTGCGCGCTAAGAGCCTCCAAGCGCTCTATTTGCCCAAAGAGGGCGGGGAGGGTGTAAACGAAAGATGCGTATAGTGCTTCAGGCAGAGGCTCAAACTTTTTTGAAAAGGTCTGAGGCACGCTGACAGCTTATATACATATGTCTCCAGTGACAACACATCGGTGACGCACAACTCTACATAGCCTGTGTCAAGTTGTCCAGTGATTTCTATCTCTGTCCTTCCAAGCACGGGGCAGACGGAGCTGTCATTTAAACGAACTCCATTCTTTTGATTTTGCTGCACACACAAGCAACAGGCGCCGTCAAATGAAACCGGAGCGAATATTTCTAGTTTATTTTTGTATTACTCGAAACTGCGTCGCTCAGTGATCTCCGCAGACTTAGCCGTGAAATTTCACATTGCATCCATTGTCTGCTGCAGCGATGTTTCTTCTTTGCTGAGCGACGTGCATGCATGTACAGCGCTCTGACATCTTCATCTGATCAGGCGTTGAGAGCAACTCTGGCCATCGTGAGAGCAGGGACAGGATAATTTTGTTGGCCAAAGGGGAGTGTCTTATATATGTTAACGGCCTATTAATGTCGAGTGCGTGAGCTTCATTCATTCATTCATTCATTCATTCATTCATTCATTCATTCATTCATTCATTCATTCATTCATTCATTCATTCGGACCCTTACATCCGAAAAGGAACAAAGCGACTCAAGATTGTGAAAACACAGCACACGTAACGCACGAAGCTAATAGCAGTATACACTCCTTAGTCGGCCTCTTCGAACGTGTTTACAGGGATCGTGGTGTTTTATTAAACAAGTTGTATGCGTATATGAGTGCTATTTCACGATTGGAATAACTTGCCTTGCGGTACGCGTTGATTGAGTACGTCATGAGATGCTATGTCTAAAAGGGGTTGCTGTGCGATGGACATAAATGTGGGTACATCCCAAAAGGATGTGAGCCGTGCGACTATAAGAAAACCACACTGACAATCAAGCACATGCGGGCCTGTTGTCCAGACGAGGTCACCAGTTCGCCCAAGATGATGCTTCTACTTCGACGGTACGACGATGCTTAAGCTTATACGCACATATTTCTTGCGCTTCTGTAAAGGTGTAAATGTTTTATACAGATAGAAACTTTCAAGAATCCCTCGAACGCTCGGGTATCTATGAAAATAGCGTATTCTCGCTCTTCACCGCCCTCTGAGAGCCGGACGGCGTAAAAAGGGTGCTTCAAAGGATGAAGAAACCTATATCTCTTTTTACACCCAGAATGGTGTAAAAATTATCAGTGTACACATACTACTTTTAATTAAAAACCACGCCGCTAACTTAATATGGCTGTATCATGGACATAAATATCGAAAACAAAATTGTGTTGGTGTCCTGTGCTGAGACAACTGAATATAGCAACCATATCTGGATAAAAAGTGGCACATCTTGCACACAAGTCAGACACGTTTTCTTCAGGCCACGCACGCTGCACAAACGCTTCTAGCATGCCCGGCTATCCCCATCTTCTGTGTGGCGCCGAAACATCAAATCTTAACGCAGGAATTTTGAGTGTTTAATGCACGATATTAATGCTTTGTGACTGTGAAAGTTAGTCAACATGAGCGCAGGAAGCCTTTTATATGTCAGATTCTTCTGCTCGTAAGAACAATGGGCTGCCATATTCGTGCCCTGTCTCATCGTACTGTACAACTTTCGCTCAATTAGAAATGGAGTTAGGCGTTGACTGCTACAGCGTGCCGAGGCACGGCACCAATTGGTGACGTCCAGGGAAGGTTGTCAGGTGCCTTTCTTTACGTACCAGGACCTTAACTTGCACTGCATTGGTATGTCAAATTAGCGGCAAAACCTGAGTGGTATAAATTGTTAATGATATTAAATTTAATCTATGTGTAAATGATATCATGTGCATCGATCATATTACTATATTTTTACTGTATGCGGAGGTGTCAAAACTGTTTTAAGCTTTACTGACCAAGTCGATATTTAAAAAAAAAAAGCTAATATTGCGTTGTTCGAACTATTAAAATGGTCCGAAGCGAACAGCCTAAGAATAGATGAAACAAAAACCAAAGCAATTTTTTTTGCGCATAAAAACAAATAAGCGTATTTTAAACCATGCCCTATAGTGACGATTTAAAATTAGGACGTCATCACATATGTATCACGAAAGAAGATATCATGCTTGGTGTCACATTCTCAAGACATTTGTCAAGGGATAGTCATATTGACCAGATGTCTACGAAACTGTTCTCAGCTTAGGCGCACTATTTCGGACCCAGCACATTTTTTTCCCGACCCATATCAGACTAAAAGTTTACCACGCCCTATTTCGATCACACCTTAACTATAAGCTGTTGTAGGAGACGATTTCTAAAACGCAAGTAAAAAAACATCAATGCACTTCTGCGTTGCGTAAACAATCCATCCGTTGAGTAAACAATGTCCCGTATCTACACCCTTCAACAGGGCTCTTTATTCAGAATCATATTATCACCGTCATGGCATCTCTATAATTACTGTTTTCTTTATCACTTGCACTTCTCAAATAAAAACTATAAGCAATTTCTAATGACCCAATCAGGTGTACCTCACGTTCCAGTATGTTTAACCCACGTGCCTATGAAAAATGTATGATACCACACCACTGAAATAATTACCTTCTTCAGTCTAAGTTATACGGTGCCATCTCCACTACATAAACTCAATTTTTTCCAATATTCCTCATATTACAATCACACGTGAAATGTTGCGCTCAATATTTTTAGCGTAACTTGTGTTTCCTGTCATATTGTGAAATGGTATGTCATGTATTGAACCTAAAATTGAGATCTTTGTGTCTCTTGCTGTATTAATGTGTGTATAATAATTTAACTGTCTGTATAATGCATACATGATATGGCTACTTTGGTTCATTTTTTTTATTACACATGCGCTCAAAAAAAGGCTGTATTTATTTACTAGCAGTGCTTGTTTTAAATTCAGAGCAATTGTAAGTATTATGGTACTGCTATCAGTTGCCTGTCGCCGGTTCCCTGACCTCGTCAAGCTGTCCTTGCAGCTTTTAGTCGGGGAGTCCGTCAACATTTCGAAATGTTGAAAATAAATAATATTTGAATTGAAAACGTTACATTTCTGCATGCGACTGAAATTGGCTGATGTGTTTCGTCGTCTTTTTTAGCGCAGTGCATTTTTTCAATCATGTCTAATACTGTGCTTGTCCAGTTCTGTAAGTGTTTCGTCGTCGTCGTTTTTAGCGTAGTGCAATTTTTCAAGCATGTCTAATACTGCGCTTGTCCAGTTCTGTAAGTGTTTCGTGGTCGTCTTTTTTAGCGCAGTGCATTTTTTCAAGCATGTCTAATACTGCGCTTGTCCAGTTCTGTAAGTGTTTCGTGGTCGTCTTTTTTAGCGCAGTGCATTTTTTCAATCATGTCTAATACTGTGCTTGTCCAGTTCTGTAAGTGTTTCGTCGTCGTCGTTTTTAGCGTAGTGCATTTTTTCAAGCATGTCTAATACTGCGCTTGTCCAGTTCTGTAAGTGTTTCGTGGTCGTCTTTTTTAGCGCAGTGCATTTTTTCAATCATGTCTAATACTGCGCTTGTCCAGTTCTGTAAGTGTTTCGTCGTCGTCGTTTTTAGCGTAGTGCATTTTTTCAAGCATGTCTAATACTGCGCTTGTCCAGTTCTGTAAGTGTTTCGTGGTCGTCTTTTTTAGCGCAGTGCATTTTTTCAATCATCCCTTACAAAAATGCATGTAGGGTTTCTATAGAAATTCGAAAGCGTTGTGTCAATACACGCTGTTGAAAGTCTGTCGATAATCGACAACATCTTGGATGATGCAGTGTTGACCTCTTGTTGAGCACTTATGAAATAGTGGCCCATGTGTTTCTTAAGAGCGCTTTTGGAATTCGCGCAACTGAAATTCTGTTGATTTCAGGCTCAAATGCTTCAGAAACTCTGCAAGTGACGCTTTTTGATTTTCTGCTACCTTTCCACTCCTGAACAACAGAAAATAGTACACGACCATCGGTTTGCCAGGAGCAGACACGGGGTGATTTTCATTAATGCAAAAGTAGTACAGTACATCTCCTAGCTGAGATAAGTCACCGCATTCTATGTTCTGCCCGACCAATCAACAATCCTGTCTGATCAGTGCTGGTTAATGATAAGCATAGTGAGGCATAAAAGAACAAAACAGATCTTGATCTTTTAAGCCCCATTATACTTACTCACTCATTAACCTACACTAAACTGACTAAATTGTTGATTTGTTGAGCAGAACATAGAATGTGTTGACTGACCGCAGCAAGGATATGTGCTGTGCTACTTTTGCATTAATGTAAACCACCTCGTGCCTGCTCCTGGCTAACCGCTGATCACGCAGCATTTTCTGTTAATCCGCAGCGGAAAGGGAACACAGAATAAAAAATGCGCGTTAATGAGAAAGAAAAAATATGCATCTTGGTGAACTCATAACATGAGCTGGGTTGTTTATTTGCTTTATTTCAATTCATGTGCAAGGTATGACGCCAGGCTGTTCTTTGCGTAAAACGCTGATACGTCCGGGAACTCCTCGCATGTGATGCTGAAATAAAAAATATAAATCATAATTAAGCTGCGGTATATACTAACCTAAAAATAGAGCAAAGGCATTTGTGCGCTGCTCCACGTCATAGCTCAAGAAATTTCTTGTCTAAAATGAGTTGTCACTGTCTTTCACTGCTTAGACGGCATCGACCGCCGCCTCCACAGCTCGGCAGCACTACCACATCGTTCATTTCTCCCTGATAAACATTATATGCTGCCGTCAAAGATCCCATTGTGAATATAAATAGCAAAGCGCAGGTCACAAGCCTTACTACCCAGAAAACTTGAAGCAAAATTACAAACTATAGGCACTAAAATGAGTGGAAACAAAAACAAACACTGCAAAAATGGCGGAGCTGCACAGATTCAATAATCCACAATGTGTGACAGAGGCATATTATGATCTCGATAATGTGTCCGTCTCAGCGCGAGTAGCGTATCGAAAGAGTACAGCACTGTGCCGAACAATCCGTCAAAAACGGTCACCGGTTAAAAAAAAGAAATAAAATGTCGCCACCCCAACTGGCGTTCCGTCGGCCCCAGCGTCCGCGTAGAGACAAGCCTCGTTCTCTCTCTCTCTCCCCATCCTTTTTTTTTCCGACGAGGCTGGTTTGCCTGCTAGAAATATTTACATGCGTGCTTCACCTTGTGGCACACACTGTACAAGACTGGCACAAACACGAATAGGAAAAAGTAAAACACTCACCAAAGTGCAGACGCTCCATCCGCCCGCGCCGGCTTTTCGCCTAGAATCCAAAACGCCTGCGAGTGTTGAACTTCTTAAACATGTCCTCCTTGCGCAGAAGCTGCCGCCCAAGAGCGGATTCCTCCGAAGACTTAAATGCGTACGTTCGCGCTCCAATTTGAACAAAACGATCTTCGTGATAATCACCAGCGAAAAACCTACATGCGGTGCTTCGCTCACAGTGCAAGATGCGACCACGGTGGCGGGAAAACGCCAACTGAACTGGCACATCGCCGCACTCAGCGTACCCGCAGTACCCGCGTCTGCGTGCAAAGAAAACGGGGCGCAGAAGAACAGCTTCGGTGAAAAGGGGGAGCCGCCGCCCCCGCTGCGCGACTCCAGCTATGCTGCAGCCAAGGTCATCTCCGTGAAGACAAACCACGGAGAAGGCAGAGAGCACAGACCCAGCGGGAGCAACCCCTCCCCCCCGCCCTTTTTTTCCCCCCAGCCGACAGGAAGTAAACCTCGACCCCTCCGGACATGCTGGCGCCGTTCGCGGGCACAGGGGGAGCAAAGCAGTGGCCGAATGCTTCTTTGAAAAGAAGAGTCCGAATGCTTCTTTGAAAAGAAGAGTCGCCGATAGAAGACGCGTGCAATCCTGTTTTTTTTTTCTTTTTATTTCATACGCGAATGTTTTTGCTATGCGTGTTAACTCTATAGTATACGTGGGATCAATCCGTGATTATTAGAACCCCTCAATGTTTAAAGTGACTTCATTTTAGCATGGTGTCCACTTTAAGAAAGGAAGGAAAAGAAAAAAATAACAGTAAAATTCTCCAAAGACATACAGCGGTGGAGGATTCCAATACAGACTGCACCTCATTTTGCGGCAAAAGCTACGGGCAAAAATACCTAGGCTTGGGCAGAATGTCAGACCCTGAAGCATATATATAGTGAACTTTGCAACTGATTTAAAAAAGCTCTGTCCTGCCCTACATGGTAGGTTCAATCTAGGATCCTGTTTGTTAGTATGATGACTCACTGAACTTGTTTTATGATAAATATAAAATATGTCCTACCACTAAAGTTACCTTCTGCGACATACAGAAGCTGATCCATTACGGATTCTGATTGACATTCAACGATGTATTTGTATTATTAGTGGAGGCTTTGCCATCATGAAGTTTTTAGGGCATATTTTCACTGTGTTGCGAAGCTTGAGCTAAGTGTGCACCGTTAATATGTACTTTTATATAACATGAACGAGCACGCAACTGCATGCTGCTCTTATATTTCCCTTTGCAGAATGGCCGGGGCCAATATTTGATTACAAGTGAGACCAAAAATTCATAACGAAATTGTCACATCATGTTCTTATCATTGGTGCCTAAAACTACTTAAAAACATGGGTCAGCATGAACAGTACACGCTAATTGTTCGTGAACGCTGAAAACTGACAACAAAAAGCACATAGAAAAAATAGCACAAAAAGTCTATGGGTAGAACACAATGAAAATTCTGTTGGCCCTGTAAAGATTGCACTCAGCTGGGGTTGAATGTCTATCGAAATTCAATAAATTCAAAAGGTGGTCAATAGTCCAACAATAGAGTTTCAAAACTCATTTTTGTAAGGGATGTCTAATACTGTGCTTGTCCAGTTCTGTAAGTGTTTCGTCGTCGTCGTTTTTAGCGTAGTGCATTTTTTCAAGCATGTCTAATACTGCGCTTGTCCAGTTCTTTAAGTGTTTCGTGGTCGTCTTTTTTAGCGCAGTGCATTTTTTCAATCATGTCTAATTACCAACTCGGCCAACTTTCTACCTTACTGATGTGTGAAAATGGGAAAGATTTTGGGCTGTTTATGTCTTAGCTTCTTTTGGCAGTATAGTCGTCGTCGAAGAGGGGGAGAAAACATTTATTTACAATGAAATGATTTGGGAAAGGAGGTATGTATGGTTGTGGAGCTGAGTGGCAGACCCTATTCCGGGACGCCATTGGCCGTTGCCGGTGCCCGAGCTATTTGGACCAGGGCACGCTGGGCCTCCAGGTCAGAGCTGGACAAGGCTAGGCTTCTGAGGAGGCCAGATCATGGAGCCGACAGCGGTGAATAAGCGGCGGTGAAAAGGAAATATTTTCCTTGAAGTGTGCGCATGCGTTTTTTTTTAGAGAGAGGGGGGGGGGGGGGGTCCAATTTCAAGCGCAAGAAATCACTACGAAATGTTTATACACTTCTGCGGCCTAAGAAAAAAAAAATATTTCACCTCCGATTAACATTCCAAAGCGCCCACCCACTAACCCTGATGTCACCTTCAGCTCAGGACCCCGTGAGCAGTATTGTCCTTCGGACACGGGTATACGCTCAGGTATTATATTGTTGCTAAAAGAAGATCGGCAGTGGTGTGAAAGGAGCCCTAGCGTTAGGCCAGCCATTAAATCATCTTTCACTTTGTCGCCATGTTGTGCAGTCTTCTCGCATGTCCCCCGTATCATTTTGGTGGAGGTGCGGGGTGCACATCCCCATCCTCATCTTGGCTCGAGCGTCGACACCGTGCGCACGCCAGGACCATCGGCCGAGAGTCTGATATCGCCGCGCAGCTCCGCCCCATGACCTTCATGCCCTTAGCCCAGATCTGAAGATAAGTCGCACATACTAACCGATCAGAGCCAAGACCAGACCAAAGACCCGAAGGACTCGAAGGACACGAACATGCAACCCCCGCCCAAGCCACACGACACGACCGAGCCATCGCACCCATGGATTCTTTAGGATAATTGAAAAGCTATAGGGGAGGCGGATCACCCAATAATCAGTCATCGTGCGGACAAGCAAAGCATTCTTTTCTAGC